>NC_069501.1:376140478-376270478 GCF_027579735.1 Bombina bombina
CTAGGTTAAGTTTTCAACTAAGAATACCAAGAGAACAAAGCAAAATTGGTGATAAAAGTAAATTGGAAAATTGTTTAAAATGACATGCCCTATCTGAATCATGAAAGTTTATTTTGGCCTATTTATATATAAGCCATATATATATATAATACCCATATGTGGGACCTCCAATTGGGTTTATAATGCAGCTTCTGGAATGTTGCCTTAAAATGAATTTCTTTCGTTTTAAAAAAACGTATTATTTACAATTGACTGGCACTGCGATGGGGTCAAATGTGGCCCCATCATACGCAAACCTTTTTATGGCTGAGTTTGAGAACAGTTACAATTTTATCTTCAGAAATTCTAAAGTCTTGACCAACAAAAGGAATATAGACGACCTCTTTGTTATATGGAGGGGAGACGCTGCAGCACTACAGGAATGGTTTGATACACTGAACCTAATACATCAGTCATTAAAGTTCAAGATGAACTGGAGCAAAGAGACCATTGAGTTTCTGGATTTGAGGATATATAAAGAGAACAATACCTTACAGACTACTCTGTATAAGAAGCCAACTGATAGAAACTTGTTGCTTGAAGCATCTAGCTGTCATCCACATGCGCTTTAAAAGGCATTACCTAAATCTCAGTTTATGCGTGTTAGGAGGAACAACACCAGAGAGGAGAATGCCAGTATTCAACTCAAAGAGATGAAACAGAATTTCATTGGACGAGGTTACACGAGGAATGCTCTTAACGCACAGTTGGAAGTGATGCAATTTACTGATATTAGCCGTAAGAAAGTTGACAGTAAGAAAAGATTAACATTTACAACTACGTATACTGCTGATAAAAATGAATTTAATGGAATCTTGAGGCGGAATTGGGAAATTCTCCAGAGTGATGAGTCACTTCCCTTAAAAGATATGACGGCACCACAAATTGGGTACAAGAAGGGTAAATCCCTTAAAGACAATCTGCAGTTGACGGATCCTGCACATTGCTACTCAAAGAACTGGCTTAACAAACAGGCACTTAAACCAGGATGCTTAAAATGTAGTGGTTGTATCACTTGCAATGGGATGTCTGCAGGCAAGTATTTCATTCACCCGAGACACAACAAGAAATATTTTCATAAGTACAGTGGGGAAAAAAAGTATTTAGTCAGCCACCAATTGTGCAAGTTCTCCCACTTAAGAGGATGAGAGAGGCCTGTAATTTTCATCATAGGTATACCTCAACTATGAGAGACAAAATGTGGAAACAAATCCAGACAATCACATTGTCTGATTTGGAAATAATTTATTTGCAAATTATGGTGGAAAATAAGTATTTGGTCAATATCAAAAGTTCATCTCAATACTTTGTTAAGTATCTTTTGTTGGCAATGACAGAGATCAAACGTTTTCTGTAAGTCTTAACAAGGTTGTCACACACTGTTGCTGGTATGTTAGCCCATTCCTGCATGCAGATCTTCTCTAGAGCAGTGATGTTTTGGGGCTGTCGCTGGGCAACACGGACTTTCAACTCCCTCCAAAGGTTTTCTATGGGGTTGAGATCTGGAGACTGGCTAGGCCACTCCAGGACCTTGAAATGCTTCTTACGAAGCCACTCCTTCATTGCCCGGGCGGTGTGTTTGGGATCATTGTCATGCTGAAAGACCCAGCCACATTTCATCTTCAATGCCCTTGCTGATGGAAGGAGGTTTGCACTGAAAATCTCACGATACATGGCCCCATTCATTCTTTCATGTACATGGATCAGTCGTCCTGTTCCCTTTGCAGAGAAACAGCCCCAAAGCATGATGTTGCCACGCCCATGCTTCACAGTAGGTATGGTGTTCTCTCTCCTCCAAACACGACGAGTTGTGTTTCTACCAAACAGTTCTACTTTGGTTTCATCTGACCATATGACATTCTCCCAATCCGCTTCTGGATCATCCAAATGCTCTCTAGCAGGGGGACACGTCTGGCACTGCAGGATCTGAGTCCCTGGCAGCGTAGTGTGTTACTGAAGGTAGCCTCTGTTACGTTGGTCCAGCTCTCTGCAGGTCATTCACTAGGTCCTCCCATGTGGTTCTGGGATATTTGCTCACCGTTCTTGTGATCATTTTGACCCCATGGAGTGAGATCTTGCGTGGAGCCCCAGATCGAGGGAGATTATCAGTGGTCTTGTATGTCTTCCATTTTCTAATTATTGCTCCCACAGTTGAATTCTTCACACCAAGCTGCTTGCCTATTGCAGATTCAGTCTTCCCAGCCTGGTGCAGGGCTACAATTTTTGTTTCTGGTGTCCTTCGACAGCTCTTTGGTCTTCACCACAGTGGAGTTTGGAGTGTGACTGTTTGAGGTTGTGGACAGGTGTCTTTTATACTGATAAAAAGTTCAAACAGGTGCCATTAATACAGGTAATGAGTGGAGGACAGAGGAGCCTCGTAAAGAGGAAGATACAGGTATGTGAGAGTCAGAAATCTTGCTTGTTTGTAGGTGACCAAATACTTATTTTCCACCATAATATGCAAATAAATTCTTTCCAAATCAGACAATGTGATTGTCTGGATTTGTTTCCACATTTTGTCTCTCATAGTTGAGGAATACCTATGATGAAAATTACAGGCCTCTCTCATCTTCTTAAGTGGGAGAACTTGCACAATTGGTGGCTGACTAAATACTTTTTTCCCCACTGTATAGGGTAACCTGCACGACCCCATATATAGTGTATATGCTCCATTGTCCGTGCAGCCTATTCTATATTGGTAAGACCTGCGATAATCTGAGGATTAGAATGGCTAATCACAGGAGTGCCATTAGGCAAGTCATTAAAAATGGAGAATCTAATCAACCTGTGGCTAGGCACTTTCAAGAACAAGGACACAGTGTGGCAGATCAAAGATACACGATTATAGATCATGTACCCGAGATGAGCAGAGGCGGCGATAGGAGTAGGCTGTTACTCCAAAGGGAGACAAGATGGACCTTCGAGTTGGATACTATAATCCCTAAAGGATTGAACATGAAATTAGAGTGGCACAGCTTCCTATAACCTCTATATGAGCCATTAATTCCCAGCATTATGTTTTTTTGTTTTTTTGTTTTGTTGTCTTGTGATATTTTTGTGGTCTTTATGTGATCTTCTCTCTTTTTTTCTTTTTTTGTGTTATTGTTAATTTTTTGTCTTTGTTCTTTGTGTGTCCTTTGTTGAATTGTGTTTTTCATTTGCGGGTTGTTTGTTTTTTATTGTTTTTTATTGGTTTATTTATTTTCTTTATTTGTCTCTTATTATTTTTTACTTGTTTGGTCAGATGTTTTGTTATGTGTCAGTCTCTTTTGATAAGGTAAGGCTGTGGGACCGAGGTTTGACATAACTGAGTAGTTTTATGTCATCCTTAGATATAGGACAGCCGAGATTAGCAGTATGTATGATGCTGGATGTATCTGATCTTACTATGTAGCAATTGATTCTTTGATATATTTGCTTAAACAGATGTAGAAATCTTTAGGTAGCAATGATATTTGTGCTTAAGTCCATTTAAACATGCTTCAATTTCGATATATACTAAAATGCTTAAGATGCTTTAATAATCTTCAATAAGGGATATAGCATTATTCACAGTAATATTGTTTTTAGATACAATAGTATTTTAACACGTTGTTTTTTTGATATAGGTATGGATGGTCACGTGAGGTTGTTTATTTGGTTGCTAAGATACTGGCACTGCCTGATGATGCATGCTATGTGCTGTGCAACACCTGCACTAGGTGATTAAGGTAAAGAGGGTATTTAAGGCTGTGTATAGTTAGAGTTCTTGTTTTCTGTTTGAAAACGGAGGTAAAACTCCAAAACGTTACAGCTGTTTTCCTTGTTAAACCCGGTGAGTGCCTTCCTTTTTGCAAGTATATGGGATCTTCGAAGAACGTTTGATCGTCTGATGTGCACCCCGGTGGTTCAAAGGTTACCCTAGGCCATGCCATAGAAATTATATATATATATATATATATATATATATATATATATATATATATATATACAAATCTTCAGGGGAACCCAGCACTCACTCACTGTTCCAACTCTCAGGGTGCCGGCCAAATTAGTACACAGTAATCCACAAAGGTAGGCACTCACTGGCGTTTTAACCAAACAGTATTTTACTGAAAATAAAACATACAGTAAGCGTTTTCAGGCCTAAGCCCGTCCTCAGACATACAGAATACATAGACTTACCACCTTATATGTGCTACCATTATGCTCCCCAAGTGCAAATGCTCTGCCACATCCGGGTCCCCGCAGAACACTCACGGCGCTACTGCGCAAGCGCCGATCAGACTACGGGTCACCATCTGGGCCAACATATCAAACCTAAAATTGCATTCAATAATAGATTACAAATTGCGGTTGCTGCACATACTTTATAGAAATCACAAACTGCATAGATCGCTTAGAGTCATAACCTACAAAGCAACTTAAGTTAGGAATTAATGGAAAAATAAAACATACAATATGTACTGCACAGAGGTTGGATTTACACCTCAAAGTATAGTGGCATACAATCTAGATGGTGTAAAGACAGGGTCCAATTGCCTAAAACATAATGAATTCATATACATATTGCTGGAAAAAAATGTGTTAAATACAGACATGCAATCAATTGATAAACCATGCTTTAACATATTTGGTGCTATATCCTATACAATCCCGGACAAATGGGCACACTAACTTCCCAGAAAATAAGACAACCTAATTCCTCAGCACAACTTGGACAGAAATTAACTAGAATTCTCAAAAAATACCTTGCCAAAAACGATGTTATACAAAGGATGTTTATGAAAAGGATGTTATAGAAAACACTGTAGGTCAAAATTGGTATTCAAACCCCTAGGTACCAATGTATCCAAAGTTAAAATCCATCTGGATTCTGGCCTTTAATCCGCTGTATAAAGCTCCACAATTACAGCATTTGACTCCAACTCGACAATAGCAGGGCATCTAAACAATATACAACAAAATTGGAAACGCTTTGCTGTATTTATGACCCCAGGGCCGGAATTGGACAATTGAGGCCTGTAGCAGCAGTAACCTACACAGGCAGCACCCCCCCCCGGTACTCCGGGGTGTTGTACCAGGACTGAATGCATATTTAAGACTAACCTGACATCCTCAACTATCTATAGTGTACACCGCCTTTTCTAATCTACACTTTACCTTACCGAGTGGAAAAACATGGAGACCGATTTGGTGGCTTCCGTAACGGCTGGCATAGGGGATAAAGGCTCTTTCACTACGCTTGACTCTATCCTTCTCAGACTGGAGAGGATTTTTCAGCCTTTGATAGACAGAGCACCTTCTGTAAATTAACTCCAGCTTCTTATGAGTAGAGTACCGCCTGCAGCAACGGAGGTGCCGAGAACAAATCTATCTGCGACATGGGGGTCTGGCCTGTCCTTGGGGCCCGGAGGGGCTGGGCATCATGAAGTATTGTTGGCTGAGGATCTACCTGAGCCGATCACCTACCAGCTGTCAGCAAAAAAGGATAACGGTACCTTAAAAGGGAGTGCAAACGGGGAAAGCAAGCAAGAGACTTTCTTTTTTTCATCAATAACCCACATGGAGAAACCACCTGCTAGCTACCAGATTAAGACAGCGCTCGCCTCGAAACAGCCCATATAAAAACAAATAGTCTTTGATAACAACTAAATGGAACATCTCATGATTTACCTCACTTGGGGGTCTGTGATGGAGCGGCACGGCTGTCCCGGGATTATGGGGAGGAATCCTGGGAGGCCACAGAATCAATGTTACTTAGAACTCTGTCCTACATTGACCCACAACATGGTACTTTTTGGCTCCTGAAATTGTCAAAAATGTTTTGCTTCAAAGTTTGGTATCATGGGCTAAAAATCCCTGAAGGACGGTAATCTTTAGACATTGTAGAATGTTTAGACGGAGATAAAAAAGTTTCTCATATAACTTAAATGCCAGATTCTTGCATGTTGAAAGCGTTTTGTTTTTATACGGTTTATATATACACTAGCAACTAAGGAAATAGGGAGAATGTTTATGCTAACAAGATGTTATGGTCTGTATAATTATAAATAGTTAGTTAAAGCACAGTTAACCACTGTAACAGCAAGGCGAGAATTCTTACTTTAATTAGGCTACAATACATGCCATGTGATCATGAAAACTCCAGAAGCCTCCAATTATATTCTTACAAAATGAAAAACTTTTGGATGGTATATCTATAGTTCAAACATGCTCTGCACATATTGTGCCTTGATGTCTGGCCCCTCCTTGCGCTGTCGACGGGCGAGACGGCGAGAGGATGGGGTTCAGTTTATCTGTTGTAGGTGTAACTCTGGATTACTGGACATGTTTGCATATTTGGCACTTGTCAATAATGTATTTGCATTAGCATGGTATAGGTGTGGGCATATTCAACTCTAATTAGTCAGTCCTGGTACTTTGCATCTATATACTCATTATGGTTTTATTTGTTATGCTAGCATAACATCCCTCTTTATGTTCTGATGCAAAATTCTATGTTTGTCTGTTATATCTATGTGTGCCTAGTTTAATGTAAACCCCTTGTGTTTTTTTGCACTGTTATTACTGGACCAAGAGTGTCCAACCTCATCTAAGGGGGAAAAAAAATGAGGAATGAATATCTTTATTTACAGGTTTATTAAATATGATGTCAATATTTGCGTGATTGTATACTGTATTTACAATGTAATTGTATACTATATGTAATGTCCTCAATAAAAAATTAAAAATAGAAAAAAAAAATCCATCTGGATTCTCTTTGGAGAAGCATCTTGGCCCTATTGCCACCTCCTGAGCCTACCTAGGTATCCTTTTCAACAAAGTTTACGTACATTTAACATAAAAGTTGTCAGGCTAATTAAAATGTTGTATTTTTACTGGAGGCATTGGATTCACCCAGCAGTTCACTACACATTGAGCTGTAGCTTTTTTTCTGCATTACACCTGGGTTACTGCATTGTCCTAGAACAGGGGTGGTGAAAGTATAGTACAAGTGCCCAAGGTGGTAGCCTCTATGCTATCAACATAGACCTTGGTTATAGTGCTTAAAGAGACAGTAAAGTCAAAATGAAACTTTCATGCTTCAGATAGCGCATGCATTTTAAACAACTATACAATTTGCATCTGTTTTAAATTTGCTTGAGATAGCTGAACACATAATGTGAGCCAATGACAAGTGGCATACATGTGTAGCCATCAATCAGCAGCTAGCTCCCACTGCTGCTCCTGAAAATACCTAGAAACACACTTCAACAAAGGACACCATGAGAACAAAGCACATTTGATAATAGAAGTAAATTGGAAAGTTGTTTAAAATGGCATGCCCTATATGGGTCATTTAATTTTGACTTTGCTGTCATTTGAATCAATTATTTTTCTTTTTTATTCCATTCTATACATCACCAATTAAGGTTATGTTTTTTATATATGTTATGAATTTAAAAGAAAAAATAAGAAAGTAATGAACCATTAAAGAAAGAAAAAAACAAGTACCATGGGTAATGTAGTGAACTGTTAAAAGACTATCACCAATATAGGCACACACACTTCACCACCCTGGCAGTAGAAAATCCCAGCTAATCACTTATAGATTGTGTTGAGTGCTAAGGCAAGATGTAAACATTATGAGTTTACTCTAGTCACCTGCTTGTTAAATGTTAATTATGCTGTGGGGTTGGCTGCTGCCTTATAAGGCCTTATATACCTGGAATGTCAGAAACCAAAAAGAACACTGTAAGTTGTACCATGTTGTTTTATCTGTAAGATCTTTACAGATAACTATACAAACCAAACCAAAACAAAGGCCCATCACAGATAATATTTAAAAAGATGTGCAGTCTTCCTTCACAAATATGTGAATAAAAATACATATCTATAAACATCAATAAATGTCTGACTCTCTTTACTTTGTTGATTCTAGACTTCCATGACATTAATATTCTGGCACAAAACAACAAAGGGATTTAAAAAAATAAATTCTACATTTTATTTCCCATAAAATGTTTAATTCTACAGGATTTTGATCTCTGATCCTAACATTCTATATATTGCTTGCTTTACTAATGTAGGATATTATTTATATCTAATTGGATCAAGACAAACAATACTAAAGAATATGTTCCTTGACTGCATAAATATTACAAAATGATTTGATGTTCTTTTCAAAACTGAAAGAATTTGGCATCACTCTAGCTGCCTTTGTTATACCTATATACTAAACACAATTTTTTCCTTTCGTGATTCAGATAGAGAATGCAATTTTAAGCAACTTTTTAATTTACTCCTATTATCAATTTTTCTTCGTTCTCTTGCTATCTTTATTTGAAAAAGAAGGCATCTAAGTTTTTTGGTTCAATACTCTGGACAGCACTTTTTATTGGTGGATGAATGTATCCACCAAACAGCGAGGACAACTCCCCCAGGTTTTTCACCAAAAATGGGCCGGCATCTAATCTTACATTTTTGCATTTCAAATAAAGATACCAAGAGAATAAAGAAAATTTGATAATAGGAGTAAATTAGAAAGTTGCTTAAAATGTCATGTTCTATCTGAATCATGAAAGAAAAAAATTGGGTTCAGTGTCCCTTTAAGAGGCCGTCAGAAGCACCAATCAGCAAGCACTACCCAGGTGGTGCTACCCGGACGCTGAAACAAAAATGGGCTGACTCCTTACCTTACATTTCTGCTTTTTCAAATAAAGATAGCAAGAGAATGAAGAAAAATTGATAATAGGAGTAAATTAGAAAGTTGCTTAAAATTGCATGCTCTATCTGAATCATGAAAGAAAAAAAATGGGTTTAGTATCCCTTTAAAGGGACATTAAAATAAAAATGTAAAAATGCATTGTTTAAAGTATAACATTATTGCAATATACATGCTACCTTCTGCTGTGAAATGCATCTGAAAATTGTGCTTGTTCCACTTTGTCCCAGGGAAGCTTGGGTTATAACTATTCTGTCAGCTAGTGTTTTCTTCCCCCTTTCCCTCGTCATGGGTCAGATGATTAAAAGCTTCTCACACAGCCTTGCCCTTTGGGCAGAGTGAAAGAGGGGCACCCACCTGGGGCCCTGCACTTTGGGGGGGCTCCACACTGTCATCAGGTGTGAGGTTATGAGTATGTGGAATGTCCATCATTTATTTAGTTTATAAAGCACTGTTTATGGTATCAGGTGGTGTAATGTACAGTGTTATTTATATAGGAAACACTGAATGTTGGATTAGTGGTGGGCCATACAGGGGGCAGGGCATACAGGGGCAGGCTAATAAGGGGGCTGGGCTGAGGGGTTCCATAAATTTGTCTTGCTCAGGGCATTGCAAATGGTAGGAGTGGCCCTGCTCACACCATCAGGTTGTAGCCCTCACTTTACACCAACCCAGCCTCTTCTGTTCTTTTTTAAGCAAAGTAATATAAGAATCTAATATACCTGTGTTTATTAACTCCTTGGCATTCAGATTTTAAGATTTGTTTTCCATCTATATGGGTTAGGGGCAACACAAGTTACAGAAAAAGGGTTACTGATCACAGAACAAATTATTTCACACTATCTTAAAGGAACAGTCAACACCAGAAATTTTGTTGTTTAGAAAGATAGATAATTGCTTTATTAACCATTCCCCAGTTTTGCATAACCAATACTGTTATATTAATATCTTCTGACATCCCCCTGATCACATGACATTTTATTTATTATCTATTGACTTTCATTTTAGCCAATTAGTGCAGTATCTGCCACAAGCCACAGGCGTGATTACAATGTTATCTATATGGCTGACATGAACTAGCTCTCCCCTGTTGTGAAAAGCAAATAAAAAAGCATGTGATAAGAGGCGGCCTTCAAGGGCTTAGAAATTATCATATGAGCCTTCCTAGGTTTAGCTTTTAACTAAGAATACCAAGAGAACAAAGCAAAATTGGTGATTAAAGTAAATTGAAAAGTAGTTTTAAAATGACATGCCCTATATGAAAGATGAAAGTTTTTTTGGGACTTGGCTGTCCCTTTAATCTGGAGGGTGGAGGTGAGTACTGTGTAATAGTCGGTTGCTGATGGCATCTGTATACGCTTTAACTGTAAGCCACAGTTGTATTCTGGGTTTTGTTCCAAGCAATGTTGTGACACCAAGAAAGGGTGTGACTTTGCAGTTAGCTGTGATGCTATGGCAGATACCTCATAAAAGATATACACCAATAGATTACATTATTAGGGACTTCATTTTACACAAGACAGTAAGATGGTTGCTATTCTCTACATGAGGTTTGTGAAATGCTTTTGCAAAGTTCTTGGGAAAGCGAACGAAGAAAAAATTGTAATAGGAGTAAATTAGAAAGTTGCTTAAAATTGCATGCTCTATCTGAATCATTAAAGACAAATTGTGTCCCTTAAATTTATTGCTATTCTTAGTGTAATTAAAATGTTGGCAATTGCAGCTGAAATACTTTTACAAGTCATAAAATCTAGATTTGAAATGGTTGAGTTAGCATATCTGATGCAGAGAGTTGTCCGTCGTAGAAGGGAAAGAAAAGCATTATATTAAATTAGCTCAGCTTTTTATATGAATTGTACGTCTTGGAAGAAGATCAGAAACACAAAGATGCTATAGAAAGCTATAATATTAGTTTGCTTTTAAAGAGATTAAGCACCCTTTTCTATTGGTTTATAAAAATATATTACAAATTATTAAGCTAAAAATTCTCAATTCATCTAATGTGCAGTTTCTGATAATCCAATCAGATATTGATATTATATAAGCCATCACAAAAAATTAGATTGTGATCACTCACAGATTTATTTTTTTCTTTGGTGGGGAATAACATTTACGAAAGACTAATGAGAGCAATGTAGTCAACTCAATTCTATACTTATTTTCTATACAAACACCCATATTTAACTCTTTAGTTAACTTTAGTAAGATTAAACAACTGAAATTTTGCAGCATATTACACAGCAGCCTTAAAGTAAAAAAATGAAACTAAGTTTCTTCTCAATGAGAAATAAGTCCATACATTCATAAGACCCCTAATGTGAAGTGATTCCTTTTACAGATGAGTTGTAACATGGCCCTCTAGGTGTCATTTGATTGATGAAAAAGGGAGAATATTTAATCCACTAGACAATAAATTCAGAGAAGATTGCCCTCTTATGAAGGATAAACCATTACCCACATTGTGCTAGATTACCGCTAGAGCGTTACAATCGCTAGAGGCTAACATTTTGTGTGCGTCGGGTAGTGCTGGTATTACAAGTTGAAAGTAAAAAGTTGCATTCACAAAAAAACATGCACGCAAGAAGTTAACCAGTGGATATCGCATTTGCGATATCACTGTAACCTCATTGAATACAATGGAGCAGCGATGTTAAAGGGACATAAAACCCAAATTTTTCCTTTAATAATTCAGATAGAGCATACAATTTCACACAACTTTCCAATTGAGTTCTATTATCACATTTTCTTTATTTTCTTGTTATTCTTTATTGGAAAGCAGGAAGGAAAGTTGATGAGTGTTGACATGACTGTGAAAATGGCGAACTTGTGAAAACAGCAAACTACGTCACTTCCTGTGACATGGCATCAGCTGTTTCACAAATTTTGGCCGTAATGTGCATGCGTGCTAGCGTCATTACATACGTGGCTACATACGTTGCTGCTACAATTTTCAGAGCCATGAAATTCCTGGACCCTTTCTAGAGCGCATGCGTAGGATTTTGAAATCCGTCAATACCGCCGTTCACGCCGCTGCTACAATTTTGGGACTTGTGTACTGTAATTCCTGGACCCTATGGCCAATTGCCATACAATTATACGTATCCCCTTTACAGTGACATGAAACAGCAAAACTTATACAATTTTTTTTTATTGTTCAAACTGTTTGATTGGTCATACAAACATTGTTATGTCACTTTAAAGGGGATACGTATAATTGTATGGCAAATTGGCAAAGCGGGGCGCTGTACAACAAAGGGTCCGGGAATTACAGTACACAAGTCCCAAAATTGTAGCAGTGGAGTGAGCTGCGGTATTGACGGATTTCAAAATCCCATGCATGCGCTCTTGAAAAGGTCCAGGGATTTCACGGCTCTCAAAATTGTAGCAGTGACGTATGCGGCCAGGTATGTAATGACGCTAACACGCATGCGCATAACGGCCAAAATTTGTGAAACAGCCAATGCCACGTCACAGGAAGTGACGTCGTTCGCTGTTTTCACAAGTTCGCCATTTTCCCAGAACACCTACAATACTATATGGCAGCAGTTTTGCAACAATGTTATACATTAGCAAGAGCACTAGATGGCTCCAGACACGTGCATGCTAATTGTTTGGATATCTCTTTAGCAAAGAATAAGAAGAGAAGAGGGCAAATATGATAATAGAAGTAAATTGGAAAATTTGTAAAAATTGTATTCTCTATCTGAATCATGAAAGAAAAATGTTAGCTTTTATTTACAGAGACATGAAACATAACACCTACACTCACACGTTAACCCCCATCGCAATAAGCCCCCTACACTAATAAACCCTAATCCACCACAACCCCCACCACAATAAACTCCCTAAACTATTAACCCCTAAACTGCCACATAGCCCACTATTATAAACACCCTTTAATAGTAACCCCTAAACCGCCCCTCACCCCCCCCCCCCAAGGCCCCTAACTTAACCATTTTGGTAAAAAAAAAAAAAATGTTTTTGTAATTGTAATGTTTTTTTTATTTTTTGAAGCTTAGGGGAAGGTACCAAAAATAAAAAACATTACTATTGCAAAATTATTTTTTTTTACTAAAATAAAAAATCCCCAACCATTAAGACCTATCCTAAAACTAAAGTCTCATTAAAAAACGCCCACCCTTAAAAAAAAAACTAAACTAAAACTAAAACCTACTCTAAATATTGCCTTGAAAAGGGCTATTGTCGGGCAGTGCCCTAGTTGAAGTGATTAGCTTCACCCCCCAAAATTTAAAAAAAACAACAAAAAACATCCTAAAAAAAATGCCATGAGAAGTAAATCATAGCTCTTTTCCATTGAAAAAAAACTTATCTTAAAAAAAATTCCTGAAAAGGGCATAAATGATTTAGCTCATTTGCCAGTCTAAAACAAACCTACACTAAAAAAATCTGGCAAGAAAAGTTGTGGCGGTTAGGGGTTTAATACATTAGGGGCAGTTTTTAAAGTTGGTATAGGTGGTCAAAGGGTTACTAGTATAGGGAGTTTCTAGTGGAGAGCTATATGGTGGTTTGGGGTTAATAGTGTAGTGGGGTAATTTGTGGTGGGCTATGTAGTGGTTTAGGGGTTAAAAGTGTAGCAGGGTAATTGGTGGGGGATGTGGCAGTTTAGGGGTTAATAGAGTAGAGGGTGGATAGCGTAGATGGAAATGTTTTATTTATTTATTATTATTTTTATTTATTATTCTTAGTGCAACTTTTTTTAAGACCAAAACCTTTACATGAGCTTTGAGTTCACATAGAAAAGTTTGAGCGTAAAATACAATTGCGTTCAAGCTATCCCATTTACTTTCAACTTAATATGAGCACACATTGATGCTCAACGACGCCCATAGAAAATATGGGGTGCGTACATTACAGAGAGTTAGCACAAATTAATTTGCAGTAATTTAAATACCGCGCCACTTGTAATGTGGATTTGTGCTAACAATAGCTCACCACTTGTAATCTAGCCCATTGTAATAACAATAGTCACTTATGTTCTAATGATCCAAAAAAATCAGTTTTACTCTTTCCAAAAGATAACCAGAAGGGCAGATGAAGAGGGGATATGGTTATTTCCTGTAGGATGTCCAGTCATAATTTATCTTTCATGGTTTAAATAGAGCATTCCATTTCAAACAACTTGTTAGTTCACTTCTATGATCAAATCTGCTTTGCTGCCTTTGTTAAAGAGTGTACCTAGGTAGGCTCATATGAGCTCAGGAGTGTGCATGTGTCTTTAGCGCTCTATCGCAGTAATGTTTTCAAAAATGTAAAACATTTCTACAAATGTTGTTGTAAACACTGCTGCCATAGAATGCTTAAGACACACATGCATGCTCCTGAGCTCCTATGAGCCTACCTAGGTTTACACTTCAACAAAGGATACTAAGGCCTAGATTTAGAGTTTGGCGGTAGCCGTGAAAACCAGCGTTAGAGGCTCCTAACGCTGGTTTTAGGCTACCTCCGGTATTTGGAGTCACTCAAAAAAGGGTCTAAAGCTCACTTTTCAGCCGCGACTTTTCCATACCGCAGATCCCCTTACGTAAATTGCGTATCCTATCTTTTCAATGGGATTTTTCTAACTCCGGTATTTGGAGTCGTGTCTGAAGTGAGCATTAGAAATCTAACGACAAAACTCCAGCCGCAGGAAAAAAGTCAGTAGTTAAGAGCTTTCTGGGCTAACGCCGGTTTATAAAGCTCTTAACTACTGTACTCTAAAGTACACTAACACCCATAAACTACCTATGTACCCCTAAACCGAGGTCCCCCCACATCGCCGCAACTCGATTACATTTTTTAACCCCTAATCTGCCGACCGCCAACTACGTTATCCTTATGTACCCCTAATCTGCTGCCCCTAACACCGCCGACCCCTATATTATATTTATTAACCCCTAATCTGCCCCCCACAACGTCGCCGCCAGCTACCTACAATAATTAACCCCTAATCTGCCGACCGCAAAGAGCCGCCAGCTACATTATAGCTAAGTACCCCTAATCTGCTGCCCCTAACACCGCCGACCCCTATATTATATTTATTAACCCCTAATCTGCCCCCCCAACATCGCCTCCACCTGCCTACACTTATTAACCCCTAATCTGCCGAGCGGACCGCACCGCTATTATTATAAAGTTATTAACCCTTAATCCGGCTCACTAACCCTATAATAAATAGTATTAACCCCTAATCTGCCCTCCCTAACATCGCCGACACCTAACTTCAAACATTAACCCCTAATCTGCCGACTGGAGCTCACCGCTATTCTAATAAATGTATTAACCCCTAAAGCTAAGTCTAACCCTAACACTAACACCCCCTAAATTAAATATAATTTTAATCTAACGAAATTAATTAACTCTTATTAAATAAATTATTCCTATTTAAAGCTAAATACTTACCTGTAAAATAAATCCTAATATAGCTACAATATAAATTATAATGATATTATAGCTATTTTAGGATTAATATTTATTTTACAGGTAACTTTGTATTTATTTTAACCAGGTACAATAGCTATTAAATAGTTAAGAACTATTTAATAGCTAAAATAGTTAAAATAATTACAAATTTACCTGTAAAATAAATCCTAACCTAAGTTACAATTAAACCTAACACTACACTATCAATAAATTAATTAAATAAAATACCTACAATTACCTACAATTAAACCTAACACTACACTATCAATAAATAAATTAAATACAATACCTACAAATAACTACAATGAAATAAACTAACTAAAGTACAAAAAATAAAAAAGAACTAAGTTACAAAAAATAAAAAAATATTTACAAACATAAGAAAAATATTACAACAATTTTAAACTAATTACACCTACTCTAAGCCCCCTAATAAAATAACAAAGCCCCCCAAAATAAAAAAAATGCCCTACCCTATTCTAAATTACTAAAGTTCAAAGCTCTTTTACCTTACCAGCCCTGAACAGGGCCCTTTGCGGGGCATGCCCCAAGAAGTTCAGCTCTTTTGCCTGTAAAAAAAAACATACAATACCCCCCCCCAACATTACAACCCACCACCCACATACCCCTAATCTAACCCAAACCCCCCTTAAATAAACCTAACACTAAGCCCCTGAAGATCATCCTACCTTGTCTTCACCTCACCGGGTATCACACCGATCCGTCCTGGCTCCGATATCTTCATCCAACCCAAGCGGGGGCTAGACATCCACTGAAGAAGTCCAGAAGAGGGTCCAAAGTCTTCATCCTATCCGGGAAGAAGAGTATATCCGGACCGGCAACCATCATCTTCCAAGCGGCATCTTCTATCTTCATCCGATGAGGACCGGCTCCATCCTGAAGACCTCCACCGCGGACCCATCTTAATCCGGCGACGTCCAACTGAAGAATGATGGCTCCTTTAAGGGACGTCATCCAAGATGGCGTCCCTCGAATTCCGATTGGCTGATAGGATTCTATCAGCCAATCGGAATTAAGGTAGGAATATTCTGATTGGCTGATGGAATCAGCCAATCAGAATCAAGATCAATCCGATTGGCTGATCCAATCAGCCAATCAGATTGAGCTTGCATTCTATTGGTTGATCGGAACAGCCAATAGAATGCGAGCTCAATCTGATTGGCTGATTGGATCAGCCAATCGGATTGAACTTGATTCTGATTGGCTGATTCCATCAGCCAATCAGAATATTCCTACCTTAATTCCGATTGGCTGATAGAATCCTATCAGCCAATCGGAATTCGAGGGACGCCATCTTGGATGACGTCCCTTAAAGGAACCGTCATTCTTCAGTTGGACGTCGCCAGATGAAGATGGGTCCGCGGTGGAGGTCTTTAGGATGGAGCCGGTCCTCATCGGATGAAGATAGAAGATGCCGCTTGGAAGATGATGGTTGCCGGTCCGGATCTACTCTTCTTCCCGGATAGGATGAAGACTTTGGACCCTCTTCTGGACTTCTTCAGAGGATGTCTAGCCCCCGCTTGGGTTGGATGAAGATATCGGAGCCAGGACGAATCGGTGTGATACCCGGTGAGGTGAAGACAAGGTAGGATGATCTTCAGGGGCTTAGTGTTAGGTTTATTTAAGGGGGGTTTGGGTTAAATTAGGAGTATGTGGGTGGTGGGTTGTAATGTTGGGGGGGGGGGTATTGTATGTTTTTTTTTACAGGCAAAAGAGCTGAACTTCTTGGGGCATGCCCCGCAAAGGGCCCTGTTCAGGGCTGGTAAGGTAAAAGAGCTTTGAACTTTAGTAATTTAGAATAGGGTAGGGCATTTTTTTATTTTGGGGGGCTTTGTTATTTTATTAGGGGGCTTAGAGTAGGTGTAATTAGTTTAAAATTGTTGTAATATTTTTCTTATGTTTGTAAATATTTTTTTATTTTTTGTAACTTAGTTCTTTTTTATTTTTTGTACTTTAGTTAGTTTATTTCATTGTAGTTATTTGTAGATATTGTATTTAATTAATGTATTGATAGTGTAGTGTTAGGTTTAATTGTAGGTAATTGTAGATATTTTATTTAATTAATTTAATGATAGTGTAGTGTTAGATTTAATTGTAACTTAGGTTAGGATTTATTTTACAGGTAATTTTGTTATTATTTTAACTAGGTAACTATTAAATAGTTCTTAACTATTTAATAACTATAGTACCTGGTTAAAATAATTACAAAGTTACCTGTAAAATAAATATTAATCCTAAAATAGCTATAATATAATTATAATTTATAGTGTAGCTATATTAGGATTTATTTTACAGGTAAGTATTTAGCTTTAAATAGGAATAATTTATTTAATAAGAGATAATTAATTTCGTTAGATGTAAATTATATTTAACTTAGGGGGTGTTAGTGTTAGGGTTAGACTTAGCTTTAGGGGTTAATACATTTATTAGAATAGCGGTGAGCTCCAGTCGGCAGATTAGGGGTTAATAATTGAAGTTAGGTGTCGGCGATGTTAGGGAGGGCAGATTAGGGGTTAATACTATTTATTATAGGGTTAGTGAGGCGGATTAGGGGTTAATAACTTTATTATAGTAGCGCTCAGGTCCGCTCGGCAGATTAGGGGTTAATAAGTGTAGGCAGGTGGAGGCGACGTTGTGGGGGGCAGATTAGGGGTTAATAAATATAATATAGGGGTCGGCGATGTTAGGGCAGCAGATTAGGGGTACATAGGGATAATGTAAGTAGCGGCGGTTTACGGAGCGGCAGATTAGGGGTTAAAAATAATATGCAGGGGTCAGCGATAGCGGGGGCGGCAGATTAGGGGTTAATAAGTGTAAGGTTAGGGGTGTTTAGACTCGGGGTACATGTTAGAGTGTTAGGTGCAGACGTAGGAAGTGTTTCCGCATAGCAAACAATGGGGCTGCGTTAGGAGCTGAACGCGGCTTTTTTTGCAGGTGTTCGGTTTTTTTTTCAGCTCAAACAGCCCCATTGATTTCTATGGGGGAATCGTGCACGAGCACGTTTTTGAGGCTGGCCGCGTCCGTAAGCAACTCTGGTATCGAGAGTTGAAGCTGCGTTAAATATGCTCTAAGCTCCTTTTTTGGAGCCTAACGCAGCCTTTATGTGGACTCTCAATACCAGAGTTATTTTTATGGTGCGGCCAGAAAAAAGCCGGAGTTAGCTTTTCGGGTTGTTACCGACAAAACTCTAAATCTAGCCGTAAGAGAACAAAGAAAATGCGGTAAAAGAAGTAAATTAGAAAAATGATTTTTTTTTTGCTTAGATTCTATTAAAGTGATGGCAAACTTCAATATTTATAGTAACAATATTTGTAATTATAAAGTAAAAGATGGGCACTTTCATTCATGAAATGAATTGTAAACGATTATTTTTTTAATAATTACCCTTTCATGTTTTTATACATTGCGCCTGTAACTGGTACTCTATTTCTGTCTTTACTGACGATTCAGGCTGTAGCCAATCGTATCACGCCCCCTTAAACATCCTGATTTTGACACCAAAGAGGACGCGATCTGATTTGCTACAGCCTGAATCGTCAGTAAAGACAGAAATAGAGTATCAGTTACGAGCGCAATGTATAAAAACATGAAAGGGTAATTATTAAAAAAATAATCGTTTACAATTCATTTCTTGAATGAAAGTGCCCATCTTTTACTTTATAATTACATATATTGTTACTATAAACATAGAAATTTACCATCACTTTAAATAATATTGAAAATGACCAAGTGACCACTGCTGTTACTGTCATCTCCTTATGCACATTAACCTTATTGGATAACTATAACCTAAGCCCAATTTTCCCCTTAAAGGGACAAAAAAAAAAATGTTCTTACATAATTCTGACAAATCATGCAGTTTGAAGAACATTCTAATTAACTTATATTATGCAATTTGCTTAATTCAATTGGTATCCTTTGTTGAAAAGCATACCTATGTAGGGTCAGTTACTGGGAGCTAGCTGCTGATTGGTGGCTGCACATATATAACTGTTGTCATTGGCTTACCAGATGTGTTCAGCTAGCTCCAGTAGTGCTTTGCTGGTCCTTCCACAAAAGATACCAAGAAAACAATGCAAATTAGATAACAGAAGTAACTTGGAAAACTGTTTACAATTGCATGCTGTATCGGAATCATGAATGTTTAATTTTGGGTTTCATGTCCCCTTTAACTGGAATTTTTTAGAATATCACTGTAGAGTGGGCAGTAACTTGCTAGTGGCATTATTTTGAATTAGTCCTAAGCCCCACACACATTAAGGGGTCGATCACAATCCTTTATCAAAATGTTTATCTACAACCCCCCCATATATTTTAATAGTAAATTCTGTAGAAAAATCGTTAGATAATTTGTGATCAACCCCTAAATTTGGTCACACAAAATGTCTGTATTACAGGCAGCTGCCTCATTGATTAAAAGTGATGTTTGCAAAATCAGCAAGAAACAAGGAATACAAATCTTCCAAATACAGCTTAGTAAATTATTAAGACGGTAAAATCTTGTAAAATTAACCATTTAAAACCACATTTTATACTACTCAAAGAAACAGCTCAAACCCATTACCTTGAGTGTCATCTTATTGCAGTTGTGTGTTGTAAAACTGAGATGGATCTGCTGCTTTTTCACAAGGGTATCTGATCCCTGCTCATCAAAGAAGATTTTATGTGGCTCAGCTCTTATGGATATTTGCAAAGCTCCGGTATGGACAAGCCCTGCAAGAAAACAACTTAGATAACGCATTTCAATTTCCCTTAAGGCTATGAAGTGAGGATGCGGATACATATTTACTGTAATTTATTATTGTTTTTAAAGGGATATAAAATCAAAATGTTTTATTTCATAATTCAGATAGAGCATATACTTTTAAACAACTTTCCAATTTACTGCTATTATCACATTTTCTTTGTTTTCGTTTTATCCTTTGTTGAAAAGCAGGAAGATAAGCTCAGGAGAGTGCACGTGTCTGTCATGTAGTTCTCCAGACATACTTTTAGGTGTATTTTCTTATAAACCTATTTTCTTAGTTTAGTTCTGATAGAACAGCTGCTTAGCCATTGTGCATGGGCACAAACACACACAGAACATCTCATAGCGATGTGAGCTCCCCCACACCCACAGCATCCATAGTGATGTAATATTTGTATAGGGTGCTGTATGTGCAGTGGGGGATCACATCTGTAAAGAGTGATGTGTGTGCAGTGGGGGATCACATCTGTAAAGGGTGATGTGTGTGCAGTGGGGGATCACATCTGTAAAGGGTGATGTGTGTGCTGTGGGGGATCACATCTGTTAAGGGTGATGTGTGTGCAGTGGGGGATCACATCTGTAAAGGGTGATGTGTGTGCAGTGGGGGATCACATCTGTAAAGGGTGATGTGTGTGCAGCGGGGGATCACATCTGTAAAGGGTGATGTGTGTGCAGTGGGGGATCACATCTGTAAAGGGTGATGTGTGTGCTGTGGGGGATCACATCTGTTAAGGGTGATGTGTGTGCAGTGGGGGATCACATCTGTAAAGGGTGATGTGTGTGCAGTGGGGGATCACATCTGTAAAGGGTGATGTGTGTGCAGCGGGGGATCACATCTGTAAAGGGTGATGTGTGTGCAGTGGGGGATCACATCTGTAAAGGGTGATGTGTGTGCAGCGGGGGATCACATCTGTAAAGGGTGCTGTGTGTGCAGTGGGGGATCACATCTGTAAAGGGTGCTGTGTGTGCTGTGGGGGATCACATCTATAAAGGGTGCTGTGTGTGCTGTGGGGGATCACATCTATAAAGGGTGCTGTGGGGGATCACATCTATAAAGGGAGATGTGTGTGCAGTGGGGGATCACATCTGTAAAGGGTGATGTGTGTGCAGTGGGGGATCACATCTATAAAGGGTGATGTGTGTGCTGTGGGGGATCACATCTGTAAAGGGTGATGTGTGTGCAGTGGAGGATCATATCTGTAAAGGGTGATGTATGTGCAGTGGGGGATCACATCTGTAAAGGGTGATGTGTGTGCAGTGGGGGATCATATCTGTAAAGGGTGATGTGTGTGCAGTGGGGGATTACATCTGTATAGGGTGATGTGTGTGCAGAAGGGGATCACACAAACACGAGTGCAGTGTCCACAAGGAGATCACATGTCACACAGTGTCATCGTATAGCAACAGTCATTGAGGGTGCAGTCTACAAAAAGTGATATTGTAGGATAGAGCCCCGCAATATTAAAGAGCATACAGATAGTGATTCCATTGTCAAATAGCAACATTTGTTCATGCAAGATGTATAGTTACATTCAATATCCTCTTGACAAGCTGAGTATGTCAACAAAATATATCTGTGTAACATTATAGATTGGAGAACCAATAAAAGTCCAGTAATTTAGAAGCAAAACACAGTAGATCTGTATGTAGTTATGTATGTTTTATTGTACTATTATACTAACATTTCACATTACAAGACAAGCTTTCATAAGTTTCCTCTTCCTCAGGTCTAGAGCAGTAAACTCTAAAGGTGGATTGCGAAAATGTGGATTCTTTCCCCACTCTGCCATTTTCGTAATCCACCTGGATGCAGCGTAGGCAAATAAAGCCTTAGAAAAACATGCAACCGCCTGCACATAATAACGAAAAAACACGTAACCGCCCGCAAGAAATAAAAAAAACAACAACCGCCCACACGAAATAATAAAGAAAACTAACCGCCCACACAAATTATAACAAAAAAAACTAACCTCCCGCACGAAGTATTAACAAACACCTAAACCGCCAACCCCCACATCGCAAAATAATAAAGTAATTAACCCCTAATCCGCAAATTAAACAACGCAAATAACAAAATTAAAATATTGACCCCTAAACCGCCAATCCCCCACATCGCAATAAACCTAATTAACCTATTAACCACTAAACTGCCAACCCCACACATCACATAAAACCTATTAACCCCTAAATCGCCGAACCACCACATCGCAATAAACCTAATTAATCTATTTTTTATATTATTACCTTTGGGGTTTATATATTTTTTTAAATAGACTGGGCAGGCTTATCGCCTAGTTTATAATAAAGTTTTAAGAAGTGCCCTAAAAGACAAGGGCAAATAAAATAGCAATATAATATTAACATCAGTCACATAAAGTGATTACTCTGCCCATAGAGACTTATTTATAAAGTTATATTTTAGTACATTTTATGAGAATAATGTAACAGTATGTTAATAAATTATTAATCAATAAAACTTGTTTACATGTGAGCAATCTGTTCTTGAGTGCACTGGGTTAGACATCTGTGGGTTCACTCACCACATTCCTTACAGGAAACATAAGCTACCTTCTGTATATTACAAAATGAGATTCATTCATCAGAGATAAATGTAATATTTAATTAAATCAGCAATTATTCTATCGTGAAGAGATATTTAGTTAATCTATTACCGAATGTAAATCAATTACCCTCAAGCAATGAACGCATTACGGGAAATGGAATTGAAGTGCATCTAACAACAAATGCATCATTTATTTTCTAGACGGTCCATTGGAACTCTGATTATTATGTAAAACTGAAGAAAAGTGACAAATTGTAATGACCTTGGAGTTATTTGCATTTGACGTCATCAATATATAAAAACATATCTCCTTTTACCAGCCCTTTAACTGTTTTCTGCCCATGCTGCATAATGACAAACCTGGAACACAAATCTCTGTTTGAGATGCTCTTTGCTGGAAGTTAATTGACAATTGATGGATTTGAGCTCAGGGCCGGACTGGGAATAAAAAGCAGCCCTGGAAAATATGAAGACCTGCCCTATGTTCCGTTGAGACGATAGAATTCACATGCCTCATTTTTCTCAAAGGTAATTACCGGGACACTCCATCCCCAATATTCTTTTCAGAATTAAAGTTTATTACTTTGTATTAAATAAAAATGTTAGAATGATGCTATATATCAACCCTACAACCCAATTGCATCAATTAATCACCCCTTTAAATTGTGGCTTCCCAGCCCCAGGTGCTGCAGCCCACCGGGAAATCTCCTGGTATCCTGGTAGGCCAATCCGGCACTGTTTGAGCTGCTAATGACAGAGGCCAATGAGGTCAGAATAAGACCACAAATCTATGTACCTAATAAATCTTTTGGTTTGAATGAAAATCTTAAAAAGGGGAATGAAGCGGAGGGCTCTATATAAAAGCAATTATTTAACAATTTTCTCCTAAACATAAATATTGTCTAATGCCCAGAATATCTAGAAGGCAGAGCTGAAGCAATGTGTTTGAGATAAACAGTAATATTATTCTAGCTATAATCTGTTGTTCCAAACACTCCTTAATAGTTAATATTTCTCTGTATAATTTTATAGCTGTATTTATTCAAAACTCAAATGCAAAACATAAAAACATTTCCTTAAAATGATTGTAAATTTGATCGGAGAAATCAGTGTAACTATGATAAAAATATAACCCCACTTTCATTCATGATTTCTTTTTTTTTTTTGTTTCTAAATAAAAGTTTTTTTACAGCTCATAACTCTGCTTTACTCATACCGCTCCTCCTCCAGGGGCCGATCTACTCTTTTTCTTTTTAGTGACGTTTCTTCATCCGGCCAATTGGCCAGATGAAGAAATGTCACTGGGAAAAAAAAGTGTATATCGGCACCAGGAAGAGCAGTACGAGTAAATCGGAGCGATTAGCTGTAAAAACACTTTTATTTCAAAGCAAAAAAAGAAATCATGAATAAAAGTGGGGTTAGATTTTGATCATAGTTGCACTGATTTCTCCGATCAAGTTTACAATAACTTTAAGAGATCTACTTAGTAAGCGCTCATTAAAGGGGTTAGAAAGGTAAAAAATAATATGTGCATGGGCACATTTCAATTTGAAATGTAATCATTTTTGCAATATACTTTCAATAGCAAAACTGCTGCTAGTAAAAGCTATTACTGT
Organism: Bombina bombina; assembly: GCF_027579735.1. Classification (NCBI taxonomy): domain Eukaryota; kingdom Metazoa; phylum Chordata; class Amphibia; order Anura; family Bombinatoridae; genus Bombina; species Bombina bombina. Next base: position 376,164,571 of record NC_069501.1, read on the forward strand.
TTTCCTGCGGCATACGCACATATCCTGTGAGGGCCTACGCAGCAGTATTCAAACACCACACCTTCTCAGAGAGTCAGCGGTATGACACAAATTACATCTTCAAAAGCAATACACACCACAGCCAGCTGTCTGAGCAGGCATGGGGGTAGATTTACCAAAGGTCGAGCGGAAATTTTTTGCTGTAGCTAATCCTGTTTGCTCGACTTCGCTAAATGCCGACAGCATACGCTGTTGGCATTTAACATCTCTGGTGAAACACTTGTGCAATGCCGCCCCCCGGCTCACTCGCGGCTAATCAGCCGCTAGCAGGGGCCAACAATCATCCAGATCAGATCGGTTGACCGATGCTTCTTAACTTCCGTTTTTGGTGGACCAGAAGCAATGCGGCGTCAATGCAGCATCTGCTGTTTAAAGGGACATTAAACACTTTGAGATGGCAGTATAAAATGATTAATTGTATATATATATATAAATTCTACAATATACTTTAATTATTTATTTTGTCCTCTTTTTCTGTAATTCTATACTGAAATTGTCAGCTTTCAGTTCCTGTTAGAAATGGAAGTGCAGAACACTGTTATATTCCACACAGTCATTGGCTGCACACTCTTGTGACCTATTTATAAATGTCTCTAATTGGCCAAAGGAGAGAAGGTAACCTAAGTTACAACATGGCAGCTCCCATTGTTTTATAGACATTAAAACTTTACACTTATTTTATCACTATTTAAACATTTAATGAAACTTTAAAAAAACATCTACATGTTATTCTCAGACTAATCTTTTCTTTAAATGTATCATTCTATCTAGCATTTATATTGTGTTTAATGTCCCTTTAATAATTAAACCCCATAGTGTTTGAATACTGGTGCAGGGGCCCTCACAGGATATGTGCTTTTGCTGCAGAAAAACAATAACTTTTACTTGAATCATTTGTGCTGATTAACGTATATTGCGGAAATGCTTACATATGACATTGAAATGCTCATTTCTATCCCTTTAAACAAAGATTTTGAGTCCTATAGAAGTATACATGAATAATTTTAGATTGCAAATGAGTATTTTTCTAAACTTCTGTTACAAAATAACTTATCAAACTAATAAACTATACATCTGGCATAACAGAGAGTTGTGAGGCTGGGCAGTCCGTCTAGGTTTGTTCTTCGCTTGTTAACAGTTAGACAAACCCAAGCCCTAGTAATTGTGAGATCATCTCCAATTTTATATGGATTGTGTTTGTTTTTTTATTTATTTTATATTTTGTTTTAAAGATGGACCTTCAATTTGTTCTTTTGTTCTACTCGTTCTTTAGACTTATTGAGTGGTAGCGTAATAGAGTGCCATGGATAATTATCAGCCACTTAGTAAGCTTTCCCTAGGGATTTTTGCACAAATCATTAGTTTTTTTTTCATGCAAAAGTATTTCATATTTATTTGCTGCTCTTTTATATGCAGAATAGGAAAATGTAGTGTTTTTACGTTTCTTAAAGGGACATGAAAATCAAAATTAAGCTTTTATAAAGACCGTACAATTTTAACAAAACTTTAAATTTTACTTCTGTTATCAGTTTGACCATTTTCTTTTGGTATCCTGTGTTACAATATAGCTCCTTTTAATGAGACCATGGGGCATATTTATCAAGCTCCGCAGGCTCGCCAGAAACAGCAGTTATGAAGCAGCGGTCACAAAGACCGCTGCTCCATAACCGCGAGTCTGCAGGGGGCGGCGTTGCACAAGAGCTGCTGGTGCAATGCTGAATACGGCGAGCGTATTGCTCGCCGTATTCAGCGAGGTCTGTCGGACCTGATCCGCACTGTCGGATCAGGTCCGACAGACCTTGATAAATAGAGGCCCATATCTGAGTAAGCCCAGGAGCATGCATATGTCTTGAAAACTGAATGGATTACATTGTAGCAAACACTGCAACCATATTGTGCTTAAGACACGTGCATGCTCCTAAGCCTATCTAGATTTGCTCTCATAGAAAGGAGTTAAGGTTTAAGAAATTAGTCCAAGAGATAGAGGTATGTTTGAGAATAAAAGTAAAATGGAAAAGTTTTAAATTTGTATGCTTTGTCTAAATTATGAAATATTAATTGTGGCTTCCATATCCCTTTAAGCATTTCTCCCCATGCACTGGGGATTTCCTTCATCTCTTTGTTTCACCATTTGGAATAATCTCTCTTATTCAAGTGCTTCCACTTCTTTGTGCAATTGAGGGTTTTCTATAAATGGTAATACTGAACCAGCACACTCTCAATCAGTATGCAAAAAAAAAACTAAAGTAAGGAAAGAGATTTTTCTTTTTGTATCAGCCACGTAAAAAAAAAATCAGGCTAACAATATGCTGTTTATCTCATCTCTACTGACATGGGACTTTATGATTGATTCACTGCAGATGAGGTATAAAGATTTCATGTAGCATTCTGAGAGCCAAGAAATAAACAAACAGCCTGCTGCATGACATCAGGAAACAGAATAAATTCAATAAGTTAGTAGTAAGCAAACGCGATATTCTAAGTTCGGCTTTTTACATTCATTGGGTTAGCGCGTATGCTTTCAACTTGTAATACGAGCGCAAACTGATGCACGTTAAAAGCTTACTTCTAGTGCAGTTAACACTCTAGCCGGAGCGTTAAATTTAATTTTGACTTGACTGTCCTTTTAGCCCTATTTGTGTGGAACAAGGGCACGTTAGATAGTTTGCAGTTTGGTCAATTAAAGGGACAGTCTAGGCCAAAATAAACTTTAATGATTCAGATAGGGCATGTCATTTTAAACAATTTTCCAATTTATTTTTATCACCAATTTTGCTTTGTTCTCTTGGTATTCTTAGTTGAAAGCTTAACCTAGGAGATTCATATGCTAATTTCTTAGACCTTGAAGGCCACCTCTTTTCAGAATGCATTTTAACAGTTTTTCACCACTAGAGGGTGTTAGTTCACGTGTTTCATATAGATAACACTGTGCTTGTGCACGTGAAGTTATCTGGGAGCAGGCACTGATTAGCTAAACTGCAAGTCTGTCAAAAAAACTGAAATAAAGGGGCAGTTTGCAGAGGCTTAGATACAAGATAATCACAGAGGTTAAAAGTGTATTATTATAAATGTGTTAGTTATTGAAAACTGGGGAATGGGTAATAAAGGGATTATCTATCTTTTAAAACAATAAAAATTCTGGTGTAGACTGTCCCTTTAAGATCAGTTATTCATTTCAAATGAAAATAGATAGAAAGTCAGTTTAAAAAGTTCAGGATGGTTGAGTCTAGGTAGATGTTAGCAGCAAATCACAATGAAGTTAAAGGGACATTCAAGTCAAATTTAAACTTTCATGATTCAGATAGGGCATACAATTTTAAACAATGTTCCAATTTACTTTTATCACCAAATTTCCTTTGTTCTTTTGGTATTCTTTTTTGAAAGCTAAAAAACGGTAGGCTCAAACTGGCCGTCTTTTATCTCAGTGCATTTTGACAGCTTTTCACAGTTAGAAAGTGCTAGTTCACGTGTGGCATTTAGATGACATTGTGCTCACTTCTGTGGAGTTATTTATGAGTCAGTATTGATTGGCTAAAATTTAAAACTGTCAAAGAACTGAGATAAGGGGGCATTCTGCCAAGGCTTAGATACAAGGTAATCACAGAGGTAAAAATTATATTTATATAATTGTGTTGGTTATGCAGTGGAATGGGTAATAGAGAGATTATCTCTCTTTTTTTTCAACAATACACATTTTACAAGTAGACTGTTCCTTTAACACAAATCAGAATTTTAGTTCATATGAGATCAGTCACAAATCGGTTAGGGTTGATTTATTTGCTGCATAACAATTTGTGTCCACATATAGAGAATTTCAGTAAGTTACAAATTATGAGTAGTTATTAATAGGGATGGGTTACTCCCTCCAGTGTTGAATTTTGATTTTTTTTTTTTATCCCCAATGACATCAATTCACTGTACTTTTAAAGGGATATGAAACCCATACATTTTCTTTTGTGATTCAGACAGACCATACAAAAAACCTTTGCAATTTTCGTCTATTATAAAATTTGCTTTGTTTCCAGGTAGGTATCTGGAGCAGTGCATTTTAGAAAATAGTGCTTCCATCAAGTGCTCTTGAAAATGGATACCATTCTTGCAAAACAGCTGCCATATTGTGGTTCAGAAACGTGCACACTCCTGAGATTCCATGAGAACAAAAAAAATTAATAGGAGTAACATAGAAAATTGTTTAAAATTGCATGCTCTGTCTGATTCATGAAAAAAAGGGGTTTTCATGTCCCTTTAAGGTCTTTATAGAAGATATGAAGCAGCAATTTGTTATGCAGCTTTATTTTTTGTGTGCAAATTCAGTTAACTTGATGCTAAACTTGAACTGGAACAGCTCAAGTAAGAACTGATGCCAAAACATTAGCTCTTTCAGATGACTATCGGAAGCTTGCCACAGAAGCTGACATTCACAGCTAGAGAATTGACAGAAAGGCTGACATACGCTGTTGAATGCCATATTCCACACCATACTCTATTTTTAATTTTGAGTATCATATTTAAAATGAAAACCCTAAAGAATGTTAGAATGTGGGCATCCAACTCTAAATTATTAGAGGATGTGGGGGTAAAAATATTGTTTTTGAAATAAGAATTACTGGTATATGGAACATCTTATTCACTTCTAAATTCTTGGAATATCTACATCCTGGGAATACATATTTACCAATCATTTTAAGCAGAATTGTTTTTGCTGCGCCAATGAAAACAGATATTGATGTGCTCAGGTATTTGTCAAGCACTGTGGGGGTCAGTATTTGCAAGAAAAACATTACTTCTCTATATGCCCTGGAACAGCAAAACATTCGGCTATCAAAGACTTAGGGAGACAGTGTAATTTTCTTATGCGCTTGCAGCTGACATACTGTGTTATGTCTGATCCTATATTATTATTCAGAATCCCTAGCTTTGAGTAAAAGTGAATAGGATATGGAGAAATGCTTTGAATTCTTGAGGCTGTGTACACTCAGATCACATACTTTCATAGAGGTATTTGTATACTAAAAGGTACATTTGTTTATTTATTCTGTAAGTGATATTTCTCATACTTTTTTAAATTTTAATTTAAAAAAATATATATTTTTGGTTAAATTTACATTTTCCAATTTGCCTTTTGTTGTTCTTTAGAAAATGTAATATTGTTTGTGTGTGGATAGATATATAGATAGATAGATAGAAAAAAAAAACTTGAGCAATGGAGTGCAGCTATTACTAGCACCGTATTTTAATTATTGACATTGTATGCTTGATCAGTACAGTTGGAGACATTAACTGGATGATTCACAGTTGTGAATATTTTTTTATCCATCACAGATACTAATTTGCCTCAAATAAAATAAAACACACAATTACGTACAGTGACTACAATCAAAACAGCCCTCAACCTAAAACAGATAAATAATAAAGTCCAATACATTATTATATAGAAAATTTTCAAGGATAGTTTGGATCTAAAGTGTAAGTTCTGAGAACATCAAATGTGGTAGTTATGTTTTAAAGGCATATTAAACCCAAAATGTTTATTTAATGATTCAGATAAAGCATACCGTTTTAAACAAATTTCCAATTTACTTCTATTATCTAATTTACCTAATTCTCTTGGTATCCTTTGTTGAACAGCAGCTATCAGGAGCTAGAAGCTGCTGATTGGTGGCTGCACATATATATATATATATTGTCATTGGCTTAATGATTGCGTTCATCTAGCTTCCAGTAGTACATGGTTGCTCCTTCAACAAAGGATACCAAGAGAATTAAACAAAATTGATCATTGAAATTAATTCAAAAGCTGCTTAAAAATGCATGTTCTATTTGAATCATGAAAATGTTGGGTTTAATGTCTCTTTAAGGATTTAATATGTAGACATGTGCATGGCGAAAAAATTTGTTTCGGTTCGGATCGATTCGGATTTTTTCGAATTTCGGTTCGGAGCGATTCAAATTCAGAAAAATTTGAATCACTTTGGTTCGGATTTGTTTCGGATTCGAATAAATTTGGTTCGGATTTGTTTCAGATTCATTCAGATTCGAATAAATTCGGCTGGGTTCGGTTCGGAAATTCGGAATTTCGGTAAGTGTTAGGTGGGATTAGACTAGTATTATGTACTAAATTTGTCTGGATTCGGTTCGGTTCGGAATTTCGGTAAGTGTTAGGTGGGATTAGACTGTACAATAGTAGTGTAATCCATGGCCAGTAAGTAATTCGGATTTATTCAGTAAATTCAGCAGTATTTTAATTCGGAAATTCGGTTCAATCCGAATAGCCGAATTTGCCGAATTTGCCGAATTTACGTATCGATCTGAAACGAATCGCACATATCTATTAATATGTTGGCACAGCATAATGTCGCATTTGTCCCAAGTGAAAGCTAAAATGTAACATGCAAGTACAAACATGTAAAGATTATAAAAAAAATCTGGTACATTATAAAAGCACTTATCTCAGAAATGATGGGAATGGATTTATTTGATAATTATCATACCTTGCCTAATGTTTTTACATATAATACTTGTGTTTAAAAAAAAAAAAAAAGAAAACACAGTATGTGGAAATGAACTGTTATATGTTTGCAAAGACTAAAACAAAACAAAATCAAATTTAATAAAAGTAATCAAGTACGTTAATGAGCACTCACAGAAATTCAGAGTGGGACCAAAAGCAAATAATAAATGAGCAAGCTCTCAGAGCCTCTGAATAGAACAGGTAACGAGGGAACTCAGCTTCAGATAAATATATTAGGAAAACCGTTAAAGGGACATAAAACCCACATCTTTTTCTTTTTTTTTTTCTTTTGATTCAGATAGAGCATGTGATTTTAAACAACTTTCTAATTTACTAGTGATATTTCATTTATTTTCTTCTCTTGGTATACTTTGTTGAAAAGGATATCTAGGTAGGCTCAGGAGCTGCTGTTTGGTGGCTGCATATATATGACTCATGTTACTGGCTTACCCAATGCATTCAGCTAACTCCCAGTAATGTATTGCTGCTTCTTCAACAAAAGATACCAATAGATTAAAGCAAATTAGACAATAGAAGTCAATTGGAGAATTGTTTAAAATTGTATGCTCTATCTGAATTATGGAAGAAACATTTTGGGTTTGATGTCCCTTTAATGTCACAATGAAGGTTGAAGCAGAAAGCCCATGAGATTTGTGGAGATCACTCTCGCTGGTGGTAATAGAGATGTACAGAGCTCTAATATACCTCTGAGTCTGAATCTAAAAAGGGAACTCATGACAACATATTAAAGACACAAGCTTGGATCCTCTGCTTCTGAAGCAGACAATAAACAGTTAACTTGACACCAGCCTTGAATTGGATCACCTCCAGCAACAGGAATAACTGACCCCAAAGTATTAGATAATTAAGCAGGAGTTCACTAACTGAAAACTGAAACTTGGCAGAGGAGCTGACACTGATAGCTGAGGAGTTGACACTTGTGATATGAAAGATGGCAGAAGCCGACATACACAAAACAGAGCCTGGCAGACACAACATAACGTTTGGGGGATAATAAGCTGACACAACACAGAGTTTGGAATATTAACTGACACAGTAGATGCTTGGCAGAGAAGCTGACACTCACAATTTAAAGTTGTGCAGAAGAGCTGACAATCACAACAGAAGCTTGGTAGATCAGCTGACACTCGCTGTAAAGGTTTGGCAGAGGATCTGATGCCTACAATTTCAAGAGCTTACACTCACAATATGAAGCTTAGCAGTAAAGCTTACACAAATATTATGAAGCTTAGCAGAAAACCTACACTCACAGTATGAAGCTTGCAAACCTACACTCACAGTATGAAGCTTGGCAGGAAAGCTTTCACTCACAGTAGGAAGCTTGCAAACCTACACTCACAGTATGAAGCTTGCAAATCTACACTCACAGTATGAAGCTTGCACACCAACACTCACAGTATGAAGCTTGCAAACCTACACTCACAGTATGAAGCTTGCAAACCTACACTCACAGTATAACGCTTGCAAAACTACACTTACAGTATGAAGCTTGCAAAACTACATTCACAGTATGAAGCTTGCAAACCTACACTTACAGAATGAAGCTTGCAAACCTACACTCACAGTATGAAGCTTGCAAATCTACACTCACAGTATGAAGCTTGCAAACCTACACTCACAGTATGAAGCTTGCAAACCTACACTCACAGTATAACGCTTGCAAAACTACACTCACAGTATGACACTTGGCAGGAAAGCTTTCACTCACAGTATGAAGCTTGCAAACCTACACTCAAAGTATGAAGCTTGCAAATCTACACTCACAGTATGAAGCTTGCAAACCAACACTCACAGTATGAAGCTTGCAAACCTACACTCACAGTATGAAGCTTGCAAACCTACACTCACAGTATAACGCTTGCAAAACTACACTTACAGTATGAAGCTTGCAAAACTACATTCACAGTATGAAGCTTGCAAACCTACACTTACAGCATGAAGCTTGCAAACCTACACTCACAGTATGAAGCTTGCAAATCTACACTCACAGTATGAAGCTTGCAAACCTACACTCACAGTATGAAGCTTGCAAATCTACACTCACAGTATGAAGCTTGCAAATCTACACTCACAGTATGAAGCTTGCAAATCTACACTCACAGTATGAAGCTTGCAAATCTACACTCACAGTATGAAGCTTGCAAATCTACACTCACAGTATGAAGCTTGCAAATCTACACTCACAGTATGAAGCTCGGCAGGAAAGCTTTTACTCACAGTTTGAAGCTTGCAAATCTACACTCACAGTATGAAACTTGCAAACCTAAACTCACAGTATTAAGCTTGGCAGGAAAGCTTTTACTCACAGTTTGAAGCTTGACAGAAGAGCTTCTGTATGAAGCTATGGGAGACTCATGAAACATTGGAGTCAAGATGGCTCCAAAGGCTGAAGAAACAGCCCAATCAAAAAGCAAACATACAGCTTGTTACCTTTATAAAGCCTGACAATTATAGCTGATCATGCCACCAGAATTTGTAGTTCCAAACAGTGACAGGTGCGTGCTCCTAAGCATGAACAGGCACACTACATCAGTGTGGGACACAACGGTAAGTATACACCTAGCTGGTAGCTGTGCACATGACTCACAGTCTAACCAAATCAAGTGCACAGCCTAAAGTCCAGCAAACTGTTGTCATTTAAAGCTATTATCATTTTATTAGAGGATTTTGAAACTGCCCCAAATCTTTGTGGTTATCTTAATGTCATCAACCTTTTATGAACTGGGTAGTTTTTACATCAAAGACTAAAGAATTATGAATAAAATGTATATATTGTACATGTGATGGCTCCCATATTAATTCTTGAGGCTAGGGGTTAGCAACACACAAAAGCAGAGAGCTAATTGTCACCATGCACTATTACCTGGTCCGTCAGAAATAGCCAGGTTTCCTTTAGTGCTTGAACTGAAATGTGATCTGAATGTGTTACTGTGTATCTATACACCTCAATGTGGCCTTAATAGGACATTAAATTAAACTTTCATGATTCAGAAAGACACTTTTAAATGAACTTCTACTATCAAATTTACTTTGTTTTCTTTGTATTCTTTGTTGAAAAGCAAATGTACATATCCTCAGCAGCAATACACTACTGGGAGCTAGCTGTAGACTGGCAGTTGCACACATTTGTCTTTTTTTATTGGCTCATAAGATGTTTTTAGCTAGGTTTCAGTAGTGCATTGCTGCACTGATACAGACTTTAACTATGTGTTTAATCCCTTTGCTGGGGTTAAAAACATAATTTGCAAGCAATCATGCAATAATAAAATGCTGTAACATATTACAGAAATTTATTTTTGTACTTATATGTCCCTTTAAAGCCTAGAAACATATTGTGTGTGCAGGTTCATGTGCTCCTAAACCAGTTAATCATGCATCAAGTCATTCACTACATAAATTAAAATGAAAAACAACAACACTAAGATCTTCACTCCTTTCACTATACTCAATACTTCTGTATTAACTTAAACAATATGGTGCTGATTACAAATTTTCACACCACAGTCATCTTAACATGCAATAACAATAAATACAAGAATTTGTATTTATTTTTTCTAAGCAGTGTATTTCAGTATAATTGTAAGGACGAGTTGTACGCATTCATTTCCTGTTAGTTTCAATATCAAAATAAACAGCTTTAATTTTTGCAAGAACACTTTAAATGTTTAAATAGTTCTCTTTCATATGCAGTGTTGACTGTTCTTTTAAGCTTTAACATTTAGATTCTATTGTCCTCTGTCCTCACAATAGAAATATAGTCTATCACCTAGTAGCCTATTAAATGTCCTTCCTGTATGAGAGGAATGAGTAAGGGTTGTAGTCTTACTCCAAACATTTTCATGCTCATGTTTAAGACTTTTTTTCTCGTAAATAATAAAAATCCCACTTAAAGGGACAGTCTACACCAGAATATTTGTTGTTTTAAAAGATAGATAATCCCTTTATTACCCATTGCCTTGTTTTGCATAACCAAACACAGTTATATTAATACACATTTTACCTCTGTGGTTATCTTGTATCTAAGCCTCTGCAAACTGCCCCTTATTTCAGCTCTTTTGACAGTCTTGCATTTTAGCCAATCAGTGCGGGCTCCTAGAAACTCCAAGTACATGAGCACAGTGTTATATCTATGAAAAACGTGAACTAACACCCTCTAGTGGTGAAAAACTGTCAAAATGCCCTGAGCTAAGAGGCAGTCTTCAAGGGCTTAGAAATTAGCATATGAACCCCCTAGATTTAGCTTTCAACTAAGAATACCAAGAGAACAAAGCAAAATTGGTGATAGAAGTAAATTGGAAAATTGTTTAAAATTACATTCTCTATCTGAATAATGAAAGTTTATTTTAGACTAGACTGTCCCTTTAAGAAATTAAAGATAATTGTGTATTGCTTACAACTTATGTCAAATATTTCTGCACTTTATTACTCTATGAAATTGGTTTGAGTGTAGTACACAGTCTTCTTGAGAATATTTAATAAATTGCATATTGCTATTTTTTTTATTGTTTTTATGTTTTATAGTATATTTTGGTATAGGGAAATCTGAAGAAAGATAGGTTTATATCCTTGTGCATCTGTTGGTGGCGCTATATGATCCTTGTGCATCTGTTGGTGGCACTATATGATAATGTGTTTGGTGCATTGAGATAGCTGAGACATTAGAAAAATATATTTTCCATCTATTGAGATAACATCAAATTTAATTGCTTTGGAACAAGGAGGTCAAGCAACTAATAAATATACAGACTTGAATAGTTTGTTAAGATTTGATCATGTCTATCCGCCAGCTATTTAAAGGCTTTTCCACACAGTTCATTAGGTAAAGGACGACAGTAAAAGAATGAAGATATATTCCTTATTAGGATGGGAAAATTAGATGTAAGCTTGTCAGTAGTGATTACCCTTTGAAATACACACAATCAGATGTTCAAATTATATTAGATAGACTCAAGATAAACTACAAGATAAGTATTGGCAGAAGATAGCATTTGTGCCTAAATATAGAACAGTGAGTCGACAGGTACAGGTGAAAATAAACCCTCCCCTAATTACCGACACAGGAAACAAAACAAAAAATGAAGGGTAGAAACAAACAAAAACAGTTATTATTTTTTATTATTATTTTTTTTAAATCCACCCCTTGCACAGCAAACAATTTAGAAATTAACCTGTTTATCTAACTGCTTACTTAAGCAGACAATCTTACTTTAACAGATAATCAAGGCAGCAGACCCTCTCAGAGCCCACAAATGCCCCTTTAGTTTAGTGTTAGTTTTTTTATTTGGGGGTTTGGTGGGTGGTGGGTTTTTAAATGTAAAAGAGCTGTTTAACTTAGGGCAGTGCGCTACAAAAGGCCCTTTAAAGGCTATTGGTAGTTTAGTTTAGGGGTGTTTTTATTTTGGTGGGCTTTTATATTTTCATAGGGATAAGGTTTATTTTTTAATTTTTTAAAAAAAATTTTTTTTTGTAATTTTAGATTATTTTTGTTTTTGTAATTTAATGTTAGGTTTTATTTAAGTGTAATTTAGTATTGGGTTTAATTTAGGGGGTGTTAGGTTAGGGGGCTTAGTAATTCAATTAGTTGCATTGTGGGGGGTTGGCGGTTTAGGAGTTAATAGGTTAATTAGGTTTATTGCGATGTGGGGGGTTTGTCAGTTTAGGGGTTAATAGGTTAATTAGGTTTATTGCGATGTGGGGGGTTTGTCGGTTTAGGGGTTAATAGGTTAATTAGGTTTATTGCGATGTGGGGCTTTGTCAGTTTAGGGGTTAATAGGTTAATTAGGTTTATTGCGATGTGGAGGTTGGCGGTTAAGGGGTTAATATTTTAATTATGTTATTTGCGGATTAGAGTTAATTACTTTATTATTTTTTGATGTGGTTGTTTGCGGTTTTGGTGTTTGTTAATACTTCGGTGGACTCTTTTAACACCCTGCCATTTTCGGAATCCACCTAAATGCAGCTTATGCTGCCGTGGCCGGACTTTTGGCCGATGGACACTTGGCCGACGGACATTTGGCCGAAACACAAGTGGCTGTCACATAACAGTCCGGCCACGAGATAGATAGATTTGATAGATAGATAGATAGATAGATACATAGAATAGATTGATAGATCAATAGATGCAATAGATACATTTGATAGATACGATAGATAGATAGATAGATAGATAGATTTGATAGATAAATAGATAGATTTGATAGATAGTTTCCCAGACAGAAAATTACAAAATGTGCGGCCTGGGACCCATGGTAAGGTTCCCAGAGGCAGTTGCGGCGCCCGAGGCTCTGATTAGAACAGAGCACTCTGGAACGTATCTGCCCTCGGCCGAAATCGGAACATTCTTTAGCTTTCTGTCTGTCAGCCAAATGTCTGTTGGCCAAATGTCCGTCTGCCAAATGTCCTTCTGCCAAATGTCTTTCTGCATTTTGTCAGAGCACCTATGCTGCATCCAGGTGGATCCTTTTGGCTGCTGCCTCGCCCAGCCAATATTCTTTTGAGGATTTGTTGCGCAACTGGCGACACCGATGGACGCATTACAAACGCGATTATAGTATAGATATGGTTAAATGTTCCTGTGGGAGGGTTTACATTGGCGAGTTGACAAGAAGTGCTAGAGAGAGCATTATTGAGCATAAAAGTAAAATTCATACTAAAAATGTGAAAGCCCCTCTTGACAATCATTTTCTTAATGTTGGCCATACAATTAGTCAGCTGTACATTCAAATGATTGACAATATAGAAAAACCACGTAGAGGAGGTGATAGGGTATTGAAACTTAAACAAAAGGAATCCTTTTGGATTTAGAGTTGGGAACCCTTGAACCTAAGGGTAAGAATAGCGATTGTGATTTATCTGGTTTTTTTTAAAAAAAAAAAAAGATTATACTATGCTTTTTATGGCTTCTTAATTTATAAAATTGTTTTTATGTTTTTCTCTGCTTTTGGGTCTGATGGATATGATATTCATTAATATAAGATATGTAATGTACCACTAAAAGCATGCTTTCTTATAAATAGCATTTAAGCTGTTGCAAGCCGTGTAAAGAAGGGGTTAACTAATACAGTGCCACCTAGTGGTACAAGTGTATATGTCATTGCAACATGTTTGTTTGGCATGGCATGACTAAGGGATCAATAAAACCTATCAGCCGGTGAGCAGTCAGTCTACTTGGCATAAAGGACAGACATGCACATTCTGTTGGCTTCATAATCAAAATGAACAAACTTTGAACAAGTTTAAACAAATTTTGACAAGTTTAAACAGTGCTTTTCTATATGAATGATTGAAATGATACTGTCCCTTCAAAGAGGTTTAAATCTAAACTGAATCTTACACAGCAGTATTAGCCATGTTCTCCCTATTAATTCCCACTGTCTGATTGGTTGTGCTGTCTAATGCTATGGCCTACTGTCCCTCTCACAGCTTCCATGGTCAGATCAGATGTCCTGCTTTCCAGAGACTGCCTCATAGGTATGTGCATTTTTTTTCAGAAATCAAAGGGACACTGAACCCAAATTTTTTTCTTTCGTGATTCAGACAGAGCTTGCAATTTTAAGCAACTTTCTAATTTACTCCTATTATCAAATTTTCTTCATTCTCTTGCTATCTTTATTTGAAAAAGAAGGCATCTAAGCTTTTTTTTTTATCAGAACTCTGGACAGCACTTTTTTATTGGTGGATGAATTTATCCACCAATCAGCAAGGACAACCCAGGTTGTTCACCAAAAAAGGGCCGTCATCTAAACTTACATTCTTGCATTTCAAATAAAGATACCAAGAGAATGAAGAAAATGTGATAATAGGAGTAAATTAGAAAGTTGCTTAAAATTTCATGCTCTATCTGAATCACAAAAGAAAAAATTTGGGTTCAGTGTCCCTTTAAGCATTCTTTATGGAAATGACTGTGGGCTACTCGGCTCATTTATGAGTGTAAAAGTGCCACGCACAAAGATATGGATTTGCACATATTTTGTGTTGCACTTTTACACTTGAATATCCAGTGAAGAAAAGGCTATATTTCAAAAAAGCTCCACAAACGACGTCTAACACTAAACATTATCGAGCCGGATTTATCCTTGTGAAAGTGCAACACACTAAAATCTGCATTTGCACGGATCTTAGTGTGTTATGCTTTCACATGAATAAATACAGCTCCGGAAATTACCATATGTGGCTTGAGGCCGCCATCTTTGGCATTTGGATCAGCTCGAATACTGTGAATGTACATCCCTATTATTTAGCAGTGTACAACTGATACTGCTATATCTGTTTCAGAAGAATTAGGTGCAACTTTTATTTCACAGCTTTTCAGACAAAAACAACAAATTGTAATATGTACAAAAGAAAATGAGTACAATTTCCCTTTAAATTCCTCCATTTTCAATTATGCATTTGCTCAAACAGAAAATAAAAATGCAATTTGTGAACTGATACTCGCAATATAGTTAGTTGATCACTGACTTTTAAGAATAATTTCCTCTATTTATGGACAGGGACAAACATACATTTATTTTATTCACTCAAGGGACATAAAGTTTTAAAAAAATAATAATAATTCTGTAATATATTTTAAAGGCCCTTTTTAGTTGCCAACAATTAAAACACATTCTGATTTCTCTTTAATGTAGCACATGTAAGAAATGCACTTTTTTTCTACAGCATTGCTTCTCTCATAAATACCAGCATACTACAGGAGTTTAATTAAAAAATGTGTATCAAATTACTAATTGGGAAGTCCCTAAGCAGACAAATGTAATTTAGGTTAAATTAAGCATTAGATTTTGTTCAATAACTGCAATTACAAGTGAGAGCTGTATTCACTAAAATCAATTGAGTTTAGTGGATTAAACTAAATTAAACAAAAACAC
Source organism: Bombina bombina (assembly GCF_027579735.1). Classification (NCBI taxonomy): domain Eukaryota; kingdom Metazoa; phylum Chordata; class Amphibia; order Anura; family Bombinatoridae; genus Bombina; species Bombina bombina. Next base: position 376,180,009 of record NC_069501.1, read on the forward strand.
TAAATAATAATAAGAATATATTCATCAGATATAGTGAGCCCAGAACTACAAGTTGTCTGTTAAACTGCAGACTTGGCTTTTTTTGTTATATTTAATGTTTTGTATTTCTAAAGTTTGTTGGCAAGCAGACATGGCATTGAATAATAAATTATGCATAATATGCATTATATTTGAAATAGCCAGTTTTGTCCTATGACACCACAACCCATCAAAATGGTTAGAGCTTGCAGGGAAATCAGATCTACTTACTTTATCACTTTCTGTACACACAGATGCACACACAAAAAAATTGGAAATTAACATTTAATTACTTATCTCTCCTGCCACTGTGAGTGTAATTTTGTTCTACTGGCTATTTACACAACTTGTCTTTAGCCTGTACTTGGTATAGAAACATTCAGTATAGGTAGATACTACAGGGCAGGCAAAATCAGCTATTTCAAATGCCCTTATAAAGGTAAAGGAACTATTTGTAAACACTTTTATACACTTCAGCTGGTAAAATGGATCATTGGGAACAAATTAAAGGGGAGAAAACTTTAGGTTAAAAACCGTCCCTTTTTTTTTTTTTTTTTTCTAAAGTATCTTTTATTTTAAAGTACTTTTTATACAAACATTCTCACCAAGGTGGGAACAAAATTCAAGATATATAAGAATGTCCATAAAAAGTAAACATAAAACAAAGATTACAAATATGACAGACATTCATTTTTAACACCTGTAATAAGAGCCATATCTAAAATACTACATTGAGACCTTAATGATGCTCAGGAATGATGGGTATGGCCTCAAAATACATATTTATTGTAAAAGTACATTTTTAAGGCAAATTAACAGCAACAAAAAAAGAAAAAGAAAGACTATCTTATTAAGATACCAGAAAGCAACCAACATAAATAAGTATTTTAACCCTTCAATGAGTATAAGGCATTTCATTTCTAGTCAGCTGAGTTAATCAATTTCAAATCTCTGTACTTCTTTAATCATTTAAATAAAAATAATCAAAACAACAAAACAAAAAAAAGGGGAAAACACAAACTGTCCCACCTTCTTCCGACGTCTTCATAGCTTGTCTCCCTCCAAATAATAGTTTATAGGAATTTTAATTAGAACCAAAATGTAGGAAAGAGACCTGCTAACACTAAAGATTGAAATGGTTTTGTGGGATTGGGAGGTAAGTGTAAATTGGATTAACAGAGGGTATTGGTTAGGGTGACCATATTTCCACTTTAAAAAGGGACACATATGAAAAATACATATGTCAGGGTTCTTATACCAAACATTTCTTTGAACAGCCCTAAAAACAGCCCAGACATATGTATTTTTCCTACGTGTACCTTTTTTAAAGCCGCAATATGGTCACCCTAGGTATTGTAGTATCACATTTACCCATTTAGAAAATACATTTTGGAGATCTTTTTTATGCGGGGATAAAATATTAAATGTTTCAAATATTATTTGAAACTGTCCCTTTAATGCCTTTATATATGAAGAGTGTATCTGAAAGTCACTGCTGTTTAAAATGGTAGCTCCTGGACTTTGCAATAACCTACCAGTACTGGCTGATGTTTGTCTACATTTCTGCTCAATGTGTCTTAATTTCCATTAACTGCTTACTGTGCTATAGTGACCATTACCTGCATAGTGCACCCTGCATAATTTACACTGTTCCCTATTATCTGCATAATGAGTTGCATGGTACAACCTTCTGGCTGTTAACCGGATATTTTGCCCTGCTTGCCAGTAACTGTACAAACTGTATTCTGCTGGCAATTACCTGCATAATATACCCCGCTGACCATTACCTGCATAATGTGCTCTGCTGACCATTACCTGCATAATGTGCCCTGCTGACCATTACCTACATAATGTGCTCTGCTGACCATTACCTCCACAATGTGCCCTGCTGACCATTATCTGCATAATGTGCCCTTCTGACCATCACCTACATAATGTGCTCTGCTAACCATTACCTGCTCAATGTGCCCTGCTGACCATTATATGCATGATGTGCCCTGCTGACCATTACCTGTATAATGTGCCCTGCTGACCATTACCTGCATAATGTGCTCTGCTGACCATTATCTACATAATCTGCCCTGATGACCATTACCTACATAATGTACCATGCTGACTATTATCTACATAATGTATCCTGCTGACCATTATTTACATAATGTGCCCTGCTGACCATTACCTGCATAATGTGCCCTGCTGACCATTACCTACATAATCTGCCCTGATGACCATTACCTACATAATGTACCATGCTGACTATTATCTACATAATGTACCATGCTGACTATTATCTACATAATGTATCCTGCTGACCATTATTTACATAATGTTCCCTGCTGACCATTACCTGCATAGTGTGCCCTGCTGACCAGTACCTACATAATGTGCCCTGCTGACCATTACCTGCATAGTGTGCTCTGCTGACCATTACCTGCATAATGTGCTCTGCTGATCATTACCTGCATAATGTGCCCTGCTGACTATTACCTACATAATGTGCCCTGCTGACTATTTGTTGCATGATGCTTTATCCTAGCTATTATATGCATAGTTTTCCCTCTGGCCATTAGCTGCATTCTGTACTCTGCTGGCTATTACCTGTATAGTGTTCTCTGATGGCCACTAGCTGTAAACTGTTCCCTGCTAGCTATTATCTGCATATAGGGTTGCCAGATGTCCGTTATTAGACGGGATTGTCCGGTATTTCAGGCTACTGCCCGGTAATTTTATTTTTAAAAAAAACGGACATAGCTTTTGCAGTTTTATTTACAATTTTTTTATGACCAACATAACCATACACAACTCCAGCCCCTGTTTAGCCCGGGTAGCCCCCCATGTGTCTCACTGTCAATCAACTCAGGCTGTGCTCAGCTGATCGGATCATCTTCTTTCTGATCCTGTCCTGACAGTGTGCGGAGCCTGAGTTGAGTCTGGGCCTCTCTGCGCTGCCTCTGCCTGCCGTATTGAATGTCTGCAGAGTCTTCTTGTCTTGTTGCTGCCTGTGTGGGCCGGACCAACGTCGTCAGGTGATCACGCGGGTCACGTGAGCGTGACGTCACGCCAGAGAAGAGAAGACCCGCTCTAGTCTAAGCTCAGTCAGTGTGTCATAAGCCTGCCTGCAGTCACCGTAGTAAGTAGAGTCAGATCAGAATCAGATACGAGACGAGAGTGACACTGAGTAATACTACATATACAGCCTGCCTGAGCCAGCCCAGCAATAAATTAAATAGTGCGTGCTGCCCACTGCTTGCTTCCCATCCCAGCCAAGGGAAATTGGGAAGAAATTAGAATACATAGATATACTTTCTAATCTTTGTGAATTTGTGTGACTCTGCTGTTATTTTAATTTAACAGTGTGTGCCTGAAAGTCATCATAAATATAATCTACAAAGAAGCAGCAGCCAGCCAGGGAGGGACTGAGAGAGACTCAGACAGTCAGTTAGCTGTCACATTATTCATTAATAAAACAATGAGGTATGTGACTGTCTTTTTTAATAATTGTTATATCACCACACCACCATCCATCACCAGACAGACATATATATATATATATATATATATATATATATATATATATATATATATATATTATATATGTATATATACAGTATATATTATGTATATACATATACAATTTATATAAGTATATTTAAATTTATATGCATAATATATATTGTGTGCATGGTGTGTTATTACTGCATACTTTGCTTTGCTGCTCATTAGCTGCATAGTGTGCCCTGCTTGTTATTTACAGCATGGTGTGTTATTACTGCATACTATGCTTTGCTGCTCATTAGCTGCATAGTGTGCCCTGCTTGTTATTTACAGCATGGTGTGTTATTACTTCATACTTTCTTTGCTGCTCATTAGCTGCATAGTGTGCCCTGCTTGTTATTTACCGCATGGTGTATTATTACTAGGCTTACCAGAAGTCCCACTTTTACTGGGATTGTCCCGGTTTGGAGGCGCTGTCCCAGTGTCCCACCCAGTTGTTCATTCTGTCCCAGTAGGGTTGCCACCTCCAGGTTTCAAATCATGTGTCCGGGTTTCAGACCACCTGAAACCCGGACTCATTATTCAAAATGACTGGACTGTGGCTCTCCAGCATAGTTGGATGCTGGTACTTTGTTACATACAGCCCTGCTTAGCTTAACTTTCGTGTCCTTCAAAGTTTACATTTAGTAATACAGGCTGAGTGAGCAGCATAGGGTTTTTTTAATTTTGTAGTGCTACTTGGTTTATTTTTCTAAGAATTTAACACCCCCGACCCCTGGTGACATTGCCGGTAATACACCTTTAGGGGAATCATATGGGTGTGACTAGGAAGTACAGACAGGAAGTATTTTTGGCCTGGATCTTGCTTTACTTCATGCAGGATAGCATTTTGGCTATAATCTTCCTGCATTATGGTATAGAGTAGCCTCTTAAACAGCTTTAGCAGGTACAGTACGTGTTTCTTTTTTACTTTCATTCAATGTTGTATTTATGCCGTATCAGTATTTGGCTCTGTTCCTTAATTAGACACATAAAACACATATTACACTGCAGATATTAAATTGTGAAATTGATCATTATGAAAGTGATAATTATGCTTAATGTTTGGCATTATTTAGAATCTGAGATTTAGATTAATGATTTATTTGCCATGACAACGTAATGGTGCCTTTTTCACTAGGGGGTGGTGTTATGGTCTATTTAAACTGTGTGATTCACTTGTTTAGAGTACCCACGAAACATTACACGCATAAAAGCTACAACTTTAAACGGACCGGTAATTGCCACGCCCCCTTGACCACGCTCCTGACCACACCCCCACTGGCACCGCACCAGGTGGTCCCAGTTTCACCTCTAAAAATTATGGTAAGCCTAATTATTACTGCATACTTTGCTGCTCATTAGCTGCATAGTGTGCCCTGCTTGTTATTTACAGCATGGTGTGTTATTACTGCATACTATGCTTTGCTGCTCATTAGCTGCATAGTGTGCCCTGCTTGTTATTTACAGCATGGTGTGTTATTACTTCATACTTTCTTTGCTGCTCATTAGCTGCATAGTGTGCCCTGCTTGTTATTTACCGCATGGTGTATTATTACTGCATACTTTGCTGCTCATTAGCTGCATAGTGTGCCCTGCTTGTTATTTACAGCATGGTGTGTTATTACTGCATACTATGCTTTGCTGCTCATTAGCTGCATAGTGTGCCCTGCTTGTTATTTACAGCATGGTGTGTTATTACTTCATACTTTCTTTGCTGCTCATTAGCTGCATAGTGTGCCCTGCTTGTTATTTACAGCATGGTGTGTTATTACTGCATACTTTGCTGCTCATTAGCTGCATAGTGTGCCTTGCTTGCTATTAGTTGCATACTGTATCCTGCTGAGCACTGCCTTCATGATGTGTGCTGCTGGTCTGAATTTGCAGTCTGTCTTACTGACTGTACAATACCTGCATATTGTAGGTCTTGTTGCCTGTTCCTGCATATTGCGGGCAAGATTACAAGTTGTGTGGTAAATCTAAATTTACCGTTAGCGAAAACGCTGCTAGCAATTATGGTTTTGCGATTCTCTGGATCCGCTGGTATTAAAAGTAGATTTTTTTAAATTTTTTCTCTAGCGGTAGGCCGAGAATCACAAACATTGCTAGCAGAGTTTTGGCATGTTCATGCATGTGTTCTCCCATAGAAATCAATGGAGAAAAAAAGTGGGGGAAAAAACACCCTACCATAAGAACCTAGTCTAATAACCCCTAATTCGCCACCCCCAACAACGCAAACACTAAATAAAACTGTTAACATCTAAACTGCCATCCCCCCACATCGCAAACTACATAAATAAACTATTAACCCCTAAACCGCCATCCCTTCACATTGCAAACTATCTAAATAAATCATTAACCCCTAAACCTCCACCCACCCACATCACAAACTACATAAATAAACTATTAACCCCTAAACCGCCATCCCCCCACATCTTCAAACCAAATCAGCCAATAGGAATTGTCATGAGAGGCAGGACACATGCAGGACACAGCAAAGATGGTACAACTCTATTTTATTGTAGAGCATGGAAACACACATCTGGTAGCATTGATCTCACTAAGTAACTGCGACACAGACAACCAGACCTAAGCCCCGCCCCCAATCTGGTGACGTCCTTCCCACTCTCATCACATCTTCCCCCTTTTCAAAGGACGAAGCACACATTTTTTTTCATTTGAATATAACAAATAACAAGGTATACAACAAAGTTTTGTATAGTATATAACAGATAACAAGTTACAGAAAATATAAACAACATGAATTACATCCTGACTTGAACATCAGGGTAGACTACCCTAGTCCGCAGTGACCATGGGATTATTCTGCCCATACTTCCAGTCACTGTTCTAACTAAAGTTAATCCCGATATCGGCTTGAAGTTTCACCATTCTTCTGCTTGATGTAACTCTACATGAACTGTCCTCTGAAACAGGAGAAGGTGATTGAGAGTCTGCTGGAGGCAAAGACATATCCCTGCTGTGATCTTGCTGAGGGGAAGGCACCCCTTTTAAAACAGGGGATCCCACCGGTGGTGGTACTGAGGCATCCAGTTCCAAACCCTCAGGTACAGGCTGAAGACGTTTTCGATTACGGCGTGTAACTGTCCCTCCATCAGTAAGGACTACATAAGACCTTGGTTCTGGAGAGCATCTAATTACCGTAGCAGGCGTCTTCCATTTCTTCTCATCATCCAGTTTAATTCTGACACTTTGCCCCGCATTCAGCTCTGGCAAGGGCCTCACAGAATGTCTCCTGTCGTAGAAGAATCGTTAGCCCCTTTTTGCCTCTTCATCCCTCCTAAGGACTTCGTCCAGAGGAATAGAGCTAGTTGGCTGGAAGACACCCACAGAGGGTAAAGTGGTGCGAATCTGGCGTCCTAGCATCAGCTGTGCCGGGCTAAACCCCGTGGCTTGAATGGGAGTTGCCCTATAAGACAAGAGGGCCAGGTACGGCTCAGATTGCTTCAAAATGAATTTTGTTGTTTGAACTGCCCTTTCAGCCATTCCATTAGCCTGCTGTTAATGTGGACTTGACGTGGAATGTATAAAATCATATTCTCTGCTGAAAGAACTGAACTCTGTTGAAGCGAACTGCATTCCGTTATCACTCACCAACTCCATTGGTATGCCCCACCGGGCAAACAAGCTCTTGAGACGAGTGATAACGGCTTGACTTGTGATTTCATTCAAAGGAGCAATTTCCAAATACCTGGAATAGTAGTTGATCACGACTAGGAACTTTTTCCCGTGCAGTTCGCACAAATCAGCAGCTATTTTCTGCCACAGGCCTGCTGGCAGTGGAGTTGAAATCAGGGGCTCCCTTCTCTGAGTAGGCCGGCGTTCCCGGCAAAAGGCACATTTAGACACATGACTTGCAATGTCGGAAATGATCCCAGGCCACCATACTGCCGTAGCTGCCCTTTCTCTGCACTTTGTAATGCCTAAGTGGCCATCGTGAATCCTGTTTAACATCTCCTGCCTCATGTTGACAGGAATAACAATGCGGTCTTGGAACAGCACCAACCCATCCAGCTCCGTGAGCTGCGACCTCTGACTGGTAAGAACTTAGACATCCAGGCTGCCCGACTCTCGGGCCAACCTTCTTTTATGTACTTTATAACTTCTTGAAGGTCTGTATCTAAATATGTCTCTTTCTTTATTTGATCTAGTTTCCTTGAAGAAATTGACTTAGAGGCCAGAACTGAATCTACATACACTTTCACATCCGATTCCATTGAAGACTCTTCAGCAGCAGCCAGCAGGAGCCTGGACAGTGTATCCGCCACAACCAGTTGTTTCCCCGGCACTTGCACTGCCTGAACGTTGAACCTGAGCAGCCTCATTAGAAGTCTCTGGCATCTTAGGGGTGTTTTGTCAATATCATAGGAGTTGATTAGAGGGACTAGCAGGTTTATGATCAGTCTCCAGACTAAATTTCTCTAAAACCCATTAGGTAACGCTGAAAGCGCTCACAGGCCCAAACTGCAGCCAGGCACTCTTTCTCAATTTGGGCCTATTTTGACTCAGCAGCCGTCACTGTGCGGGAGCAGTAGGCGATAGGCTGTAGTTTGTTTTCATTCAGCTGCAGGAGGGTGGCCCCTAATCCATAACTGCTCGCATCAGCACTAACCGCAGTCTTTTTGGAAGGGTCATAGAACCCCAACACTGGGGCAGACCCCAGCAGGGACTTGACCTGCATAAAAGATTCTTCCTGTGAAGGTCTCCAGACCCAGGCAACATCTTTCTTTAGCAACTCTGTGATAGGGTGTAGTATTGTGGATAAATCTGGAAGGAACCTGCCCACATAATTTACAAGGCCCAATATTTATTTCAGCTCATGTACATCAGAAGGACTTTTCATCTGTTCAATAACACAAATTTTCTCAGGGTCTGGCTTGATGCCATCCCCATCGATGATATGCCCAAAGTAACATAACTCAGCTATCCTAAAATGGAATTTCTCTTTGTTTAGCTTCAGCCTGGACTCTCTGATAGTCTGCAGCACACAGCTCAATCGCTGATCATGTTCCTCCAATGTAGACCCATAAACTAAGATGTCGTCCATGACGACTGCCGTGCCCACGTGGTCTCTTAGGAGAGAACTCATTTCTCTTTGGAAGATTTCAGGAGCAGAGGATATCCCGAAGGGGAGTCTGCAAAAGCAAAACTCACCTACTGGTGTAATGAAGGTAGTCAGTTTGCGGCACTTTGGATCTAGAGGTATCTGCCAGAAGCCGCTAGAAGTATCCAATGTAGAGAAGAACTTTGCCCCAGCCAATTTAGGAGCTATGTCTTCAAGTGTCGGCAGCACATATCTCTCTCTCTTCACCGCCTCATTCAGCCTTTTCAAGTCTACGCATATGCGTACCTTCCCGTTTTTCTTCGAAACAGGCACAATTGGGGCACACCAGTCAGTTGCTTCAACAACCTCTTTAATAATCCCCATATTCTTCATACGCAGAAGCTCCTTCTCCACTTGAGGCATGAGCGGGAACGGAATTCTACGGGGAGTGGTAATGCTGTATGGGACTGCGTTACCTTTAAGTGATATACGGACTGGGTTGCAATTCAGTAGGCCCAATTCACCAAACATATCTTCTGAGATCTCATTCACTCTGGCTACTAGGCCCAAACCACAGGCTGCTTTTCTGCTCAATATGTTGTTGACACACTGACCTCTAATCACATGCACCCACATGGTGAATTTCTTTTGCTTGTACACGCAGTTGGCAAGAAATTTCCCCGCACAATCAATGCGGCCACCAGGACTATGGACTTTTGTTGCAACTTTTGCCAGCTGGGGCTGTCGAGGCAGTTTTATGAAAGCTGCAAGAGATATTACAGTGATGTCTGCTCCTGTGTCAATCTTAAAGGCAACTTTGGCTCCCATTACAGTAAGAGTAACCCTCCAATCATCTTCTGAACCCGGCCGTTCAACAACAGACCCCCCAAAGGGCAATTCTTGACCCTTCTGGTCGCTATCCACCTGCATCTCCTTAATATATTCAGTCTTACACACCACTTCAAAATGGCCCATCCTGTTACATTTTCTTTTGTCTTTAGCAGGGCATATGACACTCTGATCATGGGCACGGTTGCACCGTGTGCATCGGGCATGCTGCACCCATCCACCTCTGGGCCTATCTGCTGCTCTTGGTCTACCGCTCACACTGTGCCTTTCACTAGCAGATCTCTTGAACTGCTGCACTTCATCCACAATACTCTCAGACCTCAGATCAGCACTTTGCTTTTTCACCAGTTCCTAATAGCCATCCTAATAGCCCCATCTAATGTTAAATCAGACTCTAACTGTAGCTTCAGTGAGACTTCAGCATCTGCAATTCCTATGACTATTCTGTCTCTGATTTGCTCTCCTTTAGCAACACCAAACTCACAGAATTCAGCTAGTTCATACAGGCTGCGCACAAATGACTCCACAGATTCTCCCACACGCTGAGCACGTTTGTGAAAACAAGCTCTCTCATGAATCACATTTCTTTTAGGAACAAAGTGGGCACTGAGTTTATTCATAACTATTTCAAAGTCAAATTCTTCCCCTTTTTGGAAAGTTAAGGCATTGAACACTGGCTCCACATCTTTCCCCATAGAGTATAAAAGAGAATTAACTTGTACTTCACCACTCTCCTTGTCCAGCTTGGAAGCAATCCTGAACTGCTGAAACTGCTGACGCCATGTGTGCCAAGCTGCAGGCTGAGAGAAATCAAAAGGCTCAGATGGGGTAAACTTTGACATCGTCATCGATCAGGAAACAGAAGCGCAGGCAAGAACTTCTGACACCATGTCATGAGATGCAGGACACATGCAGGACACAGCAAAGATGGTACAACTCTATTTTAATGTAGAGCATGGAAACACTTATCTGGTAGCAATGATCTCACTAAGTAACTGTGACACAGACAACCGGACCTAAGCCCCGCCCCCAATCTGGTGACGTCCTTCCCACTCTCATCACAGGAATAAAGCTTTTTCCTTTCACATTGCTAGGAAACATTGCGCTCATGAGAGTGTGTTTCCATAAGCTCCTATAGGAGTCTCATTCTGATGCCATCACAGATGGCACAGAACCTCACGCAGCAAAGGGGGTAAGTACTGCAGCAATGGGCGGCAGTTAGTAAATATATACAGTATGTATATGCTTATATACATATATATTTACGTGTTAATATGTGTACATACAAATATTGAAACAAAGTAGAGTGAGTCTCATATATGATAAAACTATCCAAATATATAATGACAATAGGCAAACTAATGCCAGATCCAATCTTCAGACCATGTTATATCATACTGACAACTCCCCAACTGGCATTAGAGTCATAAATATATATATTTATATACCTCCACCAAAAGGTTACCATCTTATAGCAGCGCTCTCACGGTTACCAGATGCTCACAGTAGGGTGCAGAGTGTCTCCATCTTGTGTACTGTCCGAGTCAAACCAACTCATTTTCTTTAACTTCTCACCTCGCTTAATGTGTGACTCTGGCATCACCAATGTGTAGCTTGCGGCATGTGAATGATGACGTCATCCATGGGGAGGAACTGGCCCGATCCTTAACAATCGCTAGGATAGCGGAGCATGAATCAAGCAATAAATACAGAAGTGTCTTGCCTACAATAAAATATAACCTTTATTCATCCAATGGATAAAAACATTTTAGAAGTTCACAGACAAAGAACATGATGAGCTTAGCACCACTGGCTAACGCGTTTCAGCAATCAGCCGTAGTCATAGCCTTTAGATGAATAAAGGTTATATTTTATTGGAAGCAGGACACTTCTGTATTTCTTCTATATAAACGTATTAGCACATTAATATATATGCATATACATATATATTTACATTGCACACACAGTTCCCATAGACCGCAATGTAAAGGCACTTTTCAGTGCCATTTTTTTTCCAACAACCCACTCCCACCAACTTTAGACCCCAAAAATGCCTAGTGTAGTTGTTTTTAATTTAATTTCAAAACTATAATGCCCTCTATTTTGATAGCATTTGGAGTACTTTTAGAAAATAGAGATCTATTTTTCAGGGCACTAATTGCTACAGCGACCTAGCGGTAGCAATAACCAGCCACTTATAATGACTGGTAAATTGTTGCGCTGCTGCAAACAGGCAAATTTGCCCATTTGCGGGAGCACAATAATTTAGTGCTCCACTTGTAATCTAGCCCATAGTGTATTAAGAGCTAGATTACAAGTGGAATGCCAAATTATTGCACACCCACAAACAGGCAAATTTGCTCGTTTGTGGGCCAGCCATTAGAAGTGGCTGGTTATTGTTACCGCAAGCTCGCGGTAGCAATTAGCATTTATAAAATTAACCAGAGATCAGATCTCTGGTTAATTTTTTAAATGTGCCCCAAATGCCCCCAAAATACAGTCTAGTGTATGTTATTAAAGAATAAAGATAGTCACATCTTTATCTTTATTTTTTAATAAAATAACTGCACTAGGCAGTATTTTGGGGCTAAAGTTTGCGGATGTGGGGTGTTAAAAAAAAAAAAAGGCACTGAAAAGTGCCTTTACATTGTGGTCTATGGGAACTGTGTGTTCCCAGTAAATATATATTTATGTATTACTATGTGTGTATACACATATTATGTATATCAGCATATACATATATATTTAAGCTTGCTGCCATCTCTGTGCAACTTACCCCCTTCGCTGCACGACGTTGTGATGCCGTCTCTGACAGGATCAGAATGAGGCTCCCATAGGAGCCCATGGTTGTAATACCAGCACAAATAAGCGTGCGCTGGTATTACACAGTGGAGCACTAATATCATTTTCATAAAATAAACTATACTCCAATGGGGGTAAGGAGAGATAAAATGTTAATTTTCAATTGTTCTCACTAAGGGCCCAATTATCTAAGCATCGCCGTACCAGACCTACGGCTAGATTTAGAGTTATGTCGGTAACAACCCGCGTAGCTAACGCTGGCTTTTTTCCCCCCCGCACCTTTTACATACTGCTGGTATTTAGAGTTCACAGAAGGGCTGCGTTAGGCTCCAAAAAGGGATCGTAGAGCATATTTACTGCCATTGCAACTCTCAATACCAGCGGTGCTTACGGACGTGGCCAGCTTCAAAAACGTGCTTGTGCACGATTCCCCCATAGAAAACAATGGGGCAGTTTGAGCTGTAAAAAAACCTAACACCTGCAAAAAAGCAGCGTTCAGCTCCTAACGCAGCCCCATTGTTTCCTATGGGGAAACAGTTTCTAAGTCTGCACCTAACACTCTAACATGTACCCCGAGTCTAAACACCCCTAACCTTACACTTATTAACCCCTAATCTGCCGCCCCTGCTATCGCTGACCCCTGCATATTTTTTTAACCCCTAATCTGCCGCTCGGAACACCGCCGCAACCTACATTATACCTATGTACCCCTAATCTGCTGCCCCTAACACCGCCGACCCCTATATTATATTTATTAACCCCTAATCTGCCACCCACAACGTCGCCGCCAGCTACCTACAATAATTAACCCCTAATCTGCCGACCGGACCTCACCGCTACTATAATAAATGTATTAACCCCTAATCCGCCTCACTAACCCTATAATAAATAGTATTAACCCCTAATCTGCCCTCCCTAACATTGCTGACACCTAACTTCAAGTATTAACCCCTAATCTGCCGACCGGACATCACCGCTACTATAATAAATGTTTTAACCCCTAAAGCTAAGTCTAACCCTAACACTAACACCCCCCTAAGTTAAATATAATTTAAATATAACTAAATAAATTAACTCTTATTAAATAAATTATTCCTATTTAAAGCTAAATACTTACCTGTAAAATAAACCCTAATATAGCTACAATATAAATTATAATTATATTGTAGCTATTTTAGGAATAATATTTATTTTACAGGCAACTTTGTAATTATTTTAACCATGTACAATATCTATTAAATAGTTAATAACTATTTAATAGCTACCTAGTTAAAATAATTACAAAATTACCTGTAAAATAAATCCTAACCTAAGTTACAATTAAACCTAACACTACACTATCAATAAATTAATTAAATAAAATACCTACAATTATCTACAATTAAATCTAACACTACACTATCAATAAATTAATTAAATAAAATACCTACAATTATCTACAATTAAATCTAACACTACACTATCAATAAATTAATTACATAAAATACCTACAAATAAATACAAATAAATAAACTAACTAAAGTACAAAAAATAAAAAAAGCTAAGTTACAAAAAATAAAAAAATTAATTACTAACATAATAAAAATATTACAACAATTTTAAGCTAATTACACCTTCTCTAAGCCCCCTAATAAAATAACAAAGCCCCCCAAAATAAAAAAATGCCCTACCCTATTCTAAAATTAAAATAGAATAGCTCTTTTACCTTACCAGCCCTTAAAAGGGCCTTTTGCCAGGCATGCCCCAAAGAATTCAGCTTTTTTGCCTGTAAAAAAACCCATACAATATCCCCCCCAAACTTTACAACCCACCACCCACATACCCCTAATCTAACCCAAACCCCCCTTAAATAAACCTAACACTAAGCCCCTGAAGATCTTCCTACCTTATCTTCACCACACCGGGTATCACAGATCCATCCAGGCTCCGAAATCTTCATCCAAGCCCAAGCGGGGGCTGGAGATCCATCATCCGGCTGAAGTCTTCTATCAAGCGGCAAGAAGAAGTCCAGAAGAGGCTCCAAAGTCTTCATCCTATCCGGGCAGAAGAGGAGATCCGGACCGGCAACCATCTTCATCCAAGCGGCATCTTCTATCTTCATCCGATGACGAGCAGCTCCATCTTGAAGACCTCCAGCGCGGATCCATCCTCTTCTTCCGACGTCCTAAGTCCGAATGAAGGTTCCTTTAAATGACGTCATCCAAGATGGCGTCCCTCGAATTCCGATTGGCTGATAGGATTCTATCAGCCAATCAGAATTAAGGTAGGAAAAATCTGATTGGCTGATGGAATCAGCCAATCAGATTCAAGTTCAATCCGATTGGCTGATCCAATGAGCCAATCAGATTGATCTTGCATTCTATTGGCTGATCGGAACAGCCAATAGAATGCGAGCTCAATCTGATTGGCTGATTCAATCAGCCAATCAGATTTTCCCTACCTTAATTCCGATTGGCTGATAGAATCCTATCAGCCAATCAGAATTTGAGGGACGCCATCTTGGATGACATCATTTAAAGGAACCTTCATTCGGACTTAGGACGTCGGAAGAAGAGGATGGATCCGCGCCGGAGTTCTTCAAGATGGAGCCGCTCGTCATCGGATGAAGATAGAAGATGAAGATGGTTGCCGGTCCGGATCTCCTCTTCTGCCCGGATAGGATGAAGACTTTGGAGCCTCTTCTGGACATCTTCTTGCCGCTTGATAGAAGACTTCAGCCGGATGAGGGATCTCCAGCCCCCGCTTGGGCTTGGATGAAGATTTCGGAGCCTGGATGGATCGGTGATACCCGGTGTGGTGGAGATAAGGTAGGAAGATCTTCAGGGGCTTAGTGTTAGGTTTATTTATATTTTAAGGGGGGTTTGGGTTAGATTAGGGGTACGTGGGTGGTGGGTTGTAATGTTGGGGGGGTATTGTGTTTATTTTTACAGGCAAAAGAGCTGAATTCTTTGGGGCATGCCCCGCAAAAGGCCCTTTTAAAGGCTGGTAAGGTAAAAGAGCTTTTCTATTTTAATTTTAGAATAGGGTAGGGCATTTTTTTATTTTGGGGGGCTTTGTTATTTTATTAGGGGGCTTAGAGTAGGTGTGATTAGCTTAAAATTGTTGTAATATTTTTATTATGTTTGTAATTAATTTTTTTATTTTTTGTAACTTAGCTTTTTTTATCTTTTGTACTTTAGTTAGTTTATTTAATTGTATTTATTTGTAGGTATTTCATGTAATTAATTTATTGATAGTGTAGTGTTAGATTTAATTGTAGGTATTTTATTTAATTAATTTATTGTTATTGTAGTGTTAGGTTTAATTGTAACTTAGTGAAAAGAAAGAGTAATACAAAGATTCTACACTCAGACTCTTGGCTAATCCCAAAGGTGATGTAACCTCGAGAAGATATCACCTTAATAGAAAACAGAAGCGAAATGGGGGAGTGGGATAGCGCTATAAACAGCAGCGAGTCTTAAAATATATATATATATATATATATATAGAGTTTACTTATGTATTTCAAAGATTCTCTATATGATATTATATAATCCTAGTATGGTCCCTAATTAGGGTTCTCATATTTTTGGAAACTTGCAATATCTCACTAAGTACTAATAGTGAATCCTAACCTAAAAGTTTGTGTCTGAGTCCTATAATGTTAATTACTGTTGGTGGTTAAATAGTGATTTGAAAAGATTTATTTATCTATCTATCTTAACCCGTGCCGATACCCAGTGGATCTACAAAGTTAAGGATAACAAATGAATTAGAGAATTATTTTTAAAAAATTTTTTTAAAAAAATATAAATTTATTCCTGCACAAAGAAAATCCTAGTAATAATTTATACAATATCGATTATAACAAATTGATGCCGGCATCTAGATATATTTGGAACGTTATTTAAAACATTATTTAAAAATGGTACAAGTGTGGTACATTTACCAAATCCCTGGAATATTTTGCTCCACTTGTAATAAAGTAAAGAACTTACAATTATGACCTTACATTTAAAACAGTTGGTTACTTTGTTTCACAGAGGTGTATCACGTGATCGTATCTGTGTCTCTCTCGTGATTTTGACTATAATGTTGCAAACAGGATTTTTGGAGTGTATAGTATACTCTATATCTGTTTTATCATGTAGTTGCAAACATATAGTAATTATAAATCTTTAAAATCATTAAAATCAGTTGCACCTTTGTTTTACAAGCATAATTATCACAGTAATATGTAATCAATATCACAGATTTTGCTGCTATTCCCTAATGGCAGTGTTCTGTTATAATTGTCTATTACTTATGGTAACCTTAATACAATGTCCGTGTCCAGAAATTCTCAATCCAAATGTGTGACCGGCCGGTCAGTTGGTTGTGGAATAACTCAGTTTTTTCTTTCTTCTGAGCCGTGCTGCTCTAGGTATTGTGTCCGGGTCAAACTGTGATCCTTGGTTTTTTTTTCAAAAGCTTGTTATTAAACTTTTCTTTTGTCTCAGTATTACCCTTAGCTTGTGATTAAGGCTGGAACGGTTACTGGGTCCTGGGGCAGGGATTATACATATGGAGTCTACTCCTATTTTAGGATGCAGCTCGATGTACCTGTCCTAACCAGCTTGAACACAAAATTACCTCTCACCAGCTGGATTATAATTTCAGTGAACGTCGGATATCTGTAAGCAATCTCTACGCGTTTCAGCCTGGGGCCTTTATCAAGATGCTTGTGTGCTGTTCAGTCCGACTTTAAATAGCGTGTTCATCCTCCTGATTGGATCTTATTTTTGGCCAATAGGAATGTGTTTTTCCTCATTGAAAATTATTTCTTTGTTTTCTTATTGTGACATTGTTAAAACGTAATCTTATATATTTGCATGTTATTTATTATAATATTCCACTGTGGTAGTTGTGATACATTTGTGCAAAAAAAGGGAGAAAATTGTGATAAACTAATTGTAATGACGGAAAAACTAGATATAGTGTTATTACGAAACTTTTTTACTTCTGTTCATTATTTTGTTGTCATATCTTTATATTTTTATATTTCACATAAGAAATATTTCTTAGTGATATAATTGTATTGTGTGTGTTTTCTTATAGTTTAGTCATATTCGTGATGATGTTTTTTTTCATAGATTGTGGTTCGAACTTTTGTATGTTTTATATAAAGAGATATATCCTAACATCCTTAAGGGAAAAATTACTTCCTATTTCATTCCTAGCATATTAAACTAAACATATGTGTGATATTTACTCTAAGTGAATTTTCTATATGTGTGAGGTTATATATAGAACTCATCTAACTTATAATTAAGAGTGTTTACTTTTGGGTGATAACGTGATACTGTTTTACCTGTGTGTTTATAGTGTGTGTATGTGAATCTTAAGTGAAAAGTTTTGTGAAAAGTTTTGTGTTGTTTCTATTAGATAATGTAGCTAGCATATAGTTCTTAGAGTCTCCTTTATATTGTTAACATG
This sequence comes from Bombina bombina, assembly GCF_027579735.1. Taxonomy (NCBI): domain Eukaryota; kingdom Metazoa; phylum Chordata; class Amphibia; order Anura; family Bombinatoridae; genus Bombina; species Bombina bombina. The sequence goes on from NC_069501.1 coordinate 376,197,731, forward strand.
TGTATGTGTTAGTCCCAAAAATATGAGAACCCTCCATGGGACCTGTTATAAGGTTGCGTAAGAAATATAGATTACATTTTCGAGGTTTTTTGTCTTTGTTCTTTATTCTGACTTTTTTTGGGGCTATGTCTCTGTTCCTTACATAACCTTTCTTACATCTATTATTTTGGGTTAGATTATTATGGGTAAATTTGTCAGCTTTTTTGGGCTATCCTCTCTTACATCTATTATTTTCAGTTCTATTATTATAATAGATATATGTGTCAGTTTTTTGGTTGTCTTTAACTTTATTATTGTTCAAATCTATTCTTTTTTTGTATAATCTTTTTTGTTTTGGATATATATGTGTATAAATACATGTGCACATGTGCACCCATACATCTACGCATACACATACACACATACAACCTTAGCCTGAATATGTGTTATGCTTATTTCTTTAGTTCATACATCTATATATGTATGTGAGCCTATATATTTCATCCATGTTTTATTTGTCTTATCATCTGAATTATAATAATGTATTTAAATCCATTTCCGAATTTAGCCCAAATGGGTGTAATGTTTTAAAGTTAAATATACATTCAGCTTCTTTTTTGTGGAGAAGTGTGTTCATATTCCCCCCCTCGTACTGTCACAGTACTGTCTCTTTAAGGAGTGGATCCTGCTTTAGCCTCATTTTCATTTGTTACAACCTTTATAAGCAATGAAGCCTAAAGCTTCATTGCTTGGTATTAGCTAGTTACTCCTGTTATACTCAGCCTCTCTCTTACTTGTGACTCCTGAACAAGTTTCAGTTATCCTGTAATCTGCCAGAATCCGTAAGCAAGCGCTCAGTGTGTTGGGCAGTTTCATTCACCTCTCTCTGTGCCGCGCTGTGCTGTGTCTTCACTGCCTCTGCAGCACCGCTCTGTCTCACCTCCTCAGCGCTCCCCACGGGAGCTATGATCAAAACAAACGTTCCGGTCTGACTGGTGCAGATAGGATATGTGCAGGGAACTTCACCTTTTTCCCTCAAAGGTAAGAATAGTTGAACAACTGGAATCCTCGCACTCAAAAGGGGTAGATAGGTTAGGGTGAATATAAATAAAGTACCGTCAGTCCAAAGGCTTAAAAGTAGAAAGCTCCTTTATTTTGAAATGCACTAAAAAGGCATACACGCCAGCAAGGTAACAAGGTCAAACGCGTTTCATAGTTCTAACTTCTTCAGTGAAGAAGTTAGAACTATGAAACGCGTTTGACCTTGTTACCTTGCTGGCGTGTTACCTTGCTGGCGTGTATGCCTTTTTAGTGTATTTCAAAATAAAGGAGCTTTCTACTTTTAAGCCTTTGGACTGACGGTACTTTATTTATATTCACCCTAACCTATCTACCCCTTTTGAGTGCGAGGATTCCAGTTGTTCAACTATCCTGTAATCTGCAGCTGCCTGCTTGTGTATCCAGTGCCTCACCGTAATCACCCTCTGCTCAGTAGCTATTTCGCTACTTTGTACCTCTGATTCCTGGCAAGTATCCAACAGCTGCTGCATCGGAACTTCCTCTGACGTCACGGGTGGCCGCTCCAACTTTCACTTTGCCTCCACGCTGACGCCGAGTTCGCTCAGCTTCCAATACCGGATCGTTCAGCTGAATTACTTCAGTGAGCACACTTCCATCAGGCCTTGCATCTTCCATTGTACTCCAGCACACCGGAACCTTAACTATTACTGGCACTTGGTGAGCTTAAAGATCTTTATTAACTTTAACTTACTTGTTTGAACGTTTAGTCTCATGTTTCTGCCAAACTTTCTAAGCTTGTTTAATGAGACCAGAGAGACAAAGGCTAACACTAAGCATATGTTATCCTCTACTCTGTCTCATAAAATTAAACTCCTTATTTTCATTTCCAATATTTCTCAGATAAATAATGGTTGTGATTTAAAGGGACAAACACCAATTTTTTCATATTAAGATTTATTCAAGCTTATTATCTGAAAAAGATACATGTACATATTGCAATTCCAGAATAATTATTTGGGTTATTACACGTACTCCTAATTGCAATTTTTTAATGCCCCAGTATTTAAAGTCTCTTAAATTGCTGGAATGTTTCTCTTTAAAGTGGGAATAGAGAATTGTTTCTGTTGATTCATGCTCTATTTTTAAGATGTGCTCCCGTATTCTGTCTTTTACTATTCTGCGTGTTTGTCCAAAATATAATAAATTGCATGTGCATTGTATGCAGTAGATGACATTTTTATCGGTACATCTTATTAATTGATTAATTTTGAGACAGAAATCTGAGTTTGGTGATCTTAATTCTTTTCTTTTTTCACTATGTTTACAGGATTTGCAGGATATGCAGGGGAAAAAACCTTTCAATTTGTTTGCACTTAGGACTCCATCTACAATTGTCTTTCTTTCTATATACTCACTGGGTGATAATATCATTTTTAAATTTTTGGCTCGTTTGAAGATAATGTCTGGTTGGTTCCTTACCCTTTTCCCTAAAATTTGATCCTGTTTGATCAGATACCAATTCTTCTTCAGAATTTTCTTTATTTCAAAGTGTTGACTGCTATATTCAGTTATAAACGGTATGAAAAATTCATCTTCTCTTTCTTTTTTTGTAGTTTTTTTTTTTTTTTTTTTATTTGTTATTTTTACATATTGTACATCAAGCAAAATTCAACAATCAAAAGGCAATGCAGCGTTATAAACAGAAATGTTGTGAGTTGGGTTTGCCTTTTCTTTTAAGGCGTTCATGGTCCAATAGCTAGTGCAACCATCTGAGAAAGTCTGTAGGTGGAAGGCTCATTAGATTCTTGCTGCATAATGCTTGAGTATGTGGGTTGTTCATGACAAAAATAACGATCAACAAGTAAAAACAAATAAAGACTAACATAACAACAAAAATATAACTTAAGAAAGTTTCCTGCTGATCCCTCGTTAAAAATTGATAAAAGAGAGAGAAACATATCGCTCACCTGAGGAAAAAGTCATGGGCCGTCCTGGCGGTCCGGCACTCCCCGATCTCTAGCGTGATTGTCAGTTCCCGGCAAGACTATCCAGTAGCTGATAGTAAGGTATGTATAGCGTGTATATGGTATGTGGGAAAAAATGATGAAATGTCTCAAAGGTACTCCCGCCATAAGAAGCTGGCATCTAAGATGGTCTGTGTTTTGTTACGGCACATGTAGCCATATTTTTCTAGGGAGAACTGTTCCTCAACTTCCTCGACCCACATAGGTTTGTTTAGTGTGATGGGTTTTTTCCAATGTTTAGCTATCAGTTTTCTAGCACTGTTAAGGCCTATTTGTAGGACTAGCGTCTTTAGGCGACATGGTATCTTTGGTAAGTCATTCAACAAGGCTATTTTCGGTGTTAATTGAAAGTTGGCTGTGAGGCATTGTTTATAGTAGGTTTCAGCTGCATCCCATAGAGGACGTATTTTAGGGCAATGCCACCACATATGTACGACACTACCAAGGGCTCCACAGCCTCTCCAGCATGAGCTTGAGGTGCCGGGGTATATATTGGCTATCCTCGATGGCGTTAGGTACCATCTAAGGAGTAGTTTAAAGTTTAGTTCTAGTATCGATGTAGAAGAGGAGGATCTTTTAACTGATCGAAATATTTTATTCCAGTCTTCTATGTCTAGGTCTATTGTAAGATCTGTGTTCCACTTGGCAGTGAATGATGGTAATGTGTCTAAGGTGGTACTTATGAGGATCTTACGTGATAAGGAGAGTGTCCCTCTTGGGATTATCCCAGTGAGGCATAGATGTTCAAAGGCAGTGGGTCTCCTTAGGAGATCTATTTTGTAAGGCGATGTGTGTATGTAATGGTGTAATTGGGCATATTTTAGCCATTTGGAAAATCTCCCCTCAGCTATCTCCGTTAGTTTATCTCTTTCTAATAATTTCCCTGCTTCCGTGAATTTGAATAGGGGGATGGTATAGTCCCACTCAATTAGTCTTTGAAATCCCTTGTCTAGGCCCCCTATCATTTCTGCATTTAGGACAACTGGGAATAGGGGTGATCTGTATGTGGATATGTGGTGTTTAGTGGCTATTATATGGTCCCAGCATCTGAAAAGCTGTTTGTGAATTTCAAGGTGAGTGCATTGGGGAGGTCTAAGGTCTTTGGATACCCAGCAGAGAGCATGAACTTGGGGGGCTTTTAGAATATGTGAGTCTATTGTAACCCAAGCTTTATGTTCATGTATTTTGTGCCAGTCCAGGATCCTTTGTAATGTAACTGCTTGGTAATATTCCTCAATCTTAGGTAGGCCCAGCCCGCCATTCAGGTTGGGCCTGTACAACGTGTTTTTATTGATTCTTGGTTTGCACTTATTCCACACAAATGTGTTAAGGGTTTTCTGGACTTTACTTAGGTATGAAAGCGGTAGGTGTAACGGGAGGGTTTGTAGCATATAGAGGATCCTGGGCAATGTTGTCATTTTTATGGCTTGGATCCTGCCCCACCAGGAAATTGGTTTGTTCGTCCATGATTTAAGGTCCCGCTGCGTATTGAGGAAGAGTGTGTTGTAATTTTTGTCAAATAGGGTTGTCTGGTTCGGTGAGAGGTGGATTCCTAAATATTTGATTGTGTCTGTTTTAAGTCGTAATGGGCAGACCGACGATAGGGCTTTAAATTTGGTGTCAGACAAATTAATGTTTAGGATCTCAGATTTCTGTTTATTGACCAGAAAGCTGGTATATGTACCAAACTCGTCCAACTCAGACATGATTGCTGGTATGGACGATGATGGGGATGAGACTGTGAATAACACGTCATCCGCGTATAATGCTATTTTGTAATTTTGTTGGTCAATCTCTATTCCTTTAATGTGTTGGTTCATACGTACTCGCGATGCAAAAACTTCCATCATTAAGATGAAGAGGATCGGGGATAGCGGGCATCCCTGACGTGTGCCATTCTGAATTGGGAAGGGATCTGATAGAATTTTGTTAACTTTTACTTTAGCATTTGGGTGGGAGTATAGGCTGAATATTCTGTTTATGGTTTTGGGGCCGAATCTTAAGTTTTTTAAGAGTAATTTTAAAAATTGCCAATTAGTTCGGTCGAAAGCTTTTTCAGCATCTATAGCTATAAGTACTGATTCGATGTTTTGATATTTGGAGAATTCTATTAGTGTTAGGGCTCTAAGGGTATTGTCTCTAGCCTCTCGGCCAGGTACGAAGCCTACTTGGTCAGTGTGAATAATGTCGGTGAGAACTGAATTTAGGCGGTTTGCTATAATTTTCCCTAAAATCTTTATATCGACGTTTAAAAGTGAAATTGGTCTGTAGTTGGCTGGGTCATCGCTTGATTTGTCTGGCTTTAAAATAACTGTGATGTGTGCTGCTAAAGAGTAGTTTGTGAGGGTGCTTCCTTCGTCAAGGGCCGTAAAGTGTTTTAACAAATGTGGAGCTATGATCTCTCTGTAAGTCTTGTAGTATAGGTTGGTTAAGCCGTCTGGTCCTGGGCTTTTCCCTGTGGGGAGGTCTTTAATAACGTTTAGGATTTCTGTCAAAGTAATGGGCTTTTCTAGATCTAGTGTTTGTGTTTGTGTTAATTTGGTAAGGTTGGCCGATTGGATATAATTTATCATCTGTTGTGTATGCTTTGGGGTGGTATTGGTCTCAAGATTATAAAGCCGTCTGTAAAAATCCCTGAAGTGTGCAGCTATTACTTTACTGTCCTGGATAATTTCTCCTTGGGGGGTCTTAAGGCTATGAATGTGTGTCATGTAGGCTCTGTCTTTAAGTGAGTTGGCTAATAATCTGCCTGGCCGATTACCTTCATAAAGGTATTTCTTTCTGAGTCGTAAAGTTTTCCTCTGGGCTTCAGAGAAAAGTAGAGTATTAAGTTCTTTTCTTATGTTTGTCAGTTTGCTAAGAGTGTCTCTATCTTGTGGTCTCTGTTTATGTCTGAGTTCAAGCGTGTGTAGTTCTGTTGTCAGGGAATTTAGTTGAGTATCGTACTGTTTTTTGAGGTATGCTCTGTGTTTGATACATTCGCCCCTAAATACTGTTTTATGAGCTTCCCACACAAAAAGAGGGTGTGTTTCTGGTATCGCGTTAGTGTTGAAGTAATCAGTTAAAGTTGTCTTTAATTTCTGTGTGGTTGGAGGGTGGTGAAGGAGATAGGTGTCTAGCCTCCATATAAATGGGAGTGTAGGTGAGTCTGGCCAATTTAACTCTATTGTTATCAGAGAGTGATCAGACCAAGTCGTTGGGATAATGTCTGAGTCATGCAGTAGGGAGAGGTGAGACTGATCTATGTAGAGATGGTCTATCCTAGAGTACATTGTCCACGGGTGTGAGTAGAAAGTGAAGTTCCGCTGTGACGGATGTTGCAGTCTCCAAGTGTCGACCAGGCATAGATGCCTAATGCACTTAAAGATGGAGTGTGGGGGTCTTAGTGAGGTTTTAGTGTTATTTGATGTTGTGTCTATAGCCGGGTTCAAGGTGACGTTTAAGTCTCCTCCCAAGATAAGACAACCCCTGTTTACTTCTTGCACCATGGTTTTTAATTTGTTATAGAATTTAGTCCTATTTGTGCTGGGGGCATATATATTGACCAGAGTGACGGGTCTGTTGTATATAAGGCCTACCAGAATGAGTATTCTGCCCTCTGTGTCTTGTTTAGTGTGCAGTAATTTGAAAGGGAGAGAATGGTGTATGAGAATCCCTACTCCGTTCTTTTTCTTATCATTGGAATTAAGGAAGCAAAGAGGGAAGTTTCTGTTATGAAATTTGGGTTCCTTGAGTCTGGGGAAGTGTGTTTCTTGTATGAATGTGATGGAGCTTTTTTGTTTGGTGAACCATTGTAGGGCGACTGACCTCTTCGTGGGAGAGTTCAGACCTTTAGCATTTTGGGAGGTTATCAGTATTGGTCTATTTGCCATATGTGTTTCTGGTGTATGAGTAGTGTGCTAAAGTGTGGTGTTCTATGTCTCTTACCGTAGAGTCCTGACAAGGTATGTCTGGGGTGTCCGCTTTTCCGATATGTAATATATACCTTTGAGTGCGTAGAGGAGTGCCGGAGTCGCCACCACCGCCATGTGATGACCTGTCGATTCTATGTTCTCCCAGGGGAGCTGAAATAGAAGAAACTGTCAATAAAATGAACAGCCTAAGAGGTCGTAAGAACACAAGCCTCTCTTGAAGTGACAGATGAGCAATAAGGGAGGGTATGCAGGAGGAAGAGAAAGAAGTAAGGAGACGGTAGAGGAAGAAAAACAAACAAACCATTAACAAAACAAACAAGAACTGGTTCAAGATCAGGGATAATATCCCCGGTCTTAGTAATGAAAACATGGAGGATGGGTAGTAATACAGTATTACTACTAACGTTTCCCCTTGCTTATGCTTATATAGTATATGAAGAGAGAATGTTTACTAAATGTTGGCGTGAAGAGCACATCAGCTTTATAGGTATCTAGGTAATATTGCAATTCAGGGCTTAAACAGAGTTGTCCAATGACATCTGGATTTGTGTATATCCAATTAGAGTTCTGTGTTTATTCTCAGTCTCTCAGGTTGGGACTGAAGTCGAGGTCTGAGGGGCGCTGGTTGTTGAGAGCGTTGTTTTCCTTTTCCTGCTGACTGTAGTCCATCTCTGGCGTTGGATCTTTGGTATGGAGTTTGTTGTTATGTAGATATCTTCTGCTTGGTCCGGAGGTTGTGGTATTTGTCTTGGTAAGGGGATGTTTAATTGAGTGCAGAAAGAGTCCAAATCTTCGAGGTCTTTGTAGGTAGATTCTTTGTTTTCCTTGATGACTCTTATGGAGAAGGGGAAACCCCACCGGTAGGGGATATTGTGATCTTGTAGATGTGATGTAAGAAATTTGACTTCTCTTCGTTTAGAGAGGGTTAGCGGGCTTAGGTCAGCAAATATTTGTATCTTGTCCCCATCTTTGCATATGGGTGCTTTCTTTCTAGCTGCGGCTAGTATTAGTTCTTTATCTTTGAAGTTGTGACAACGCAGGATAACATCCCTTGGTGGGGTTTTGGGTGGTGGTTTAGGTTTTAAAGCTCTGTGCATTCTGTCTATGGAGATGTTGGTGTCTTCTTTATTGTCTAATAGGTGGCTAAAGAGGTCTTGAACATATTGTGAAAGCGTGTCAGTTGTTATGTTTTCTGGGATTCCCCTTATTCTTAGGTTTTGGCGTCTGCCACGATTGTCCAAATCTTCTATTTGCATCTGCATTTGTCGTATTTCGTTAGTTTGGTGTTGGATCTGCAGACTTTGCAAATTGATTGGTTCAGAGATCTCTTCAGCATGTCCTTCTAATTGTTGCACTCTGTTGCCTAGTTCTCTAATGTCTTTTTTGACCTCAGATAAGCTGTCTCTTATAAGCTGGCTGACCTGGCTCATGAATATTGTGAAGTCCTCTTTTGTAGGAAGCGAACTCAGGTCTGCTTTTGTTAGAGGGAGGGTAGATTCAGGTAGAATGGTATCAGCTTCTTCTTCTTGCATGTCACTATCTGATTGCATATTGTTGGAAGGTACTGAGCTGGCTGTGTCTACTGTTTTAAAGTAGGAATTAAGCTTTGAGACAGAGGTAGTGGTTGATTTGGTCGTTTTATCACTTTTAGTAGTGCGCTTAGACGTCATCTCTGTATTATGTGAGTTGTGATGTGGTTGTTGCTGTTAATCAAGTGATAAATGTGCTTTGTCAGCACCTCTTCATGCTTTAATGGGGTTGGAGGTTATACAACAGTTTCCCACGTGCAGTGTGTGGCCGAAAAAGGTATATTTACAAGGCGGCAGCCGGTGTAAAGGTAGGCCTGTTAATTTAGACCGAGGCCTGATTATTGGTAATGTGCCCCTTTATGCTTGGAAGCCGTATTATGTCCGTAAAAATGAGATAGGGTTGTGTTTTACATCTCCTAGCTTGTAATGTGGGACTTAGATGTCTGTGGTGGTGAAGTGCTTACCCCGGTCTGTTCAGCAAAGATGTTTCCTCAGCTCGTGAGCTGTTGGCCCACTAAGTATAGTTCTCCATTCCGGTGGGTCCACCGGGAGTCACTGTCGGCAACCAGTACTGGTCAGTTACCTTAATGATATCGAGGTAGGATTCCGGAGGGGCGGCTGTTATGCGAACCTGTTGTGTGGCGGTGATCAAGCTGCCGTTCTGTAGATAGCGATGGCGCAGTTACTTAAAGATGGCGCCGGGTATTTTCTATGAGCGCAGGGTTTGGATTCGTTTTCTTGCGGTCACAGCCTCCCCCGTCTCAGTGTTGTAGCAAGTAATGCTTCTCTAGGTCTTAGGTCTGTTCCGGTGACTTTTAGGCTCTTCAGTTGGTTATTTCACCCTTCATGTGTGCTTTGTGGGGAAAGGTTATACGGAGCTTCGTTATTCTGCAGCCATACTAGTTCACGGCTGGCTCCGCCTCCTTTTTTTGTAGTTTTTTTTGGTTAATAGAGTCTCTCTATCTATTTCTGATACTTCCTGTCTTATCTTTTCTACAGTATCTTTATTGTATCCCTTCTCTATGAATCTAGAGGTTAATATATCAGATTGTGATTGATAGCTATCATTTGTGGAACAGTTTTTACTTACTCTCAAGTATTGCCCTTTAGGGATATTTGATTTCCACTGTTTAAGATGACAGCTTTCGAAGTGTATATAATTGTTTGCGTCTATTGTTTTAAAATAGTTTTTGGTATTTATTTGTTGGTTCTTAATTTCAATTTCAATATACAAAAAGTGTATTTTTTGTCTACTGTATTCATGTGTAAATGTCTCAGACTTAAAAAAGATTGTACATTCCCACTACCAGATACACTATCTAAAGAATGGTTTGAAGTGTTAGAAACAGCCTCAATTAACTTAATGAGTATTATAGTTAAAGCAAGGAAAATACAACTAGATGCCACGAAAGAGGAAATAGAACTAACTAAGGATAAACTAAGTAACATCGAAATAAGAGAAGATGATAAAAATATACAAACTGATATTATAAAAAGAATATCAGAACTAAAAGAAAACATTGCAATACAAAAAAACTCTAAATTTAAGAGAGACTCAGCAGACTATAAAAAAGATGATGAGGATACTATCCAAACAAATAACCCAGTATGGGTAGAACAAGAGAACATTAGTGATATTAACCCTAATGGAGACACGAAAATAGAGAACACTAGAACACTAGAAAGGAACTTATACATATATTCAGTAAAAAGAAAATTAATATCCATAACAAGAACAATACACCTAGAAATTCTCACAGGACACACGACAATAATGCCAACAGAATGGGAAGGAGGAACCACTATATTAATAGGAATTGGAGAGATGAACAAAATACACTGGATAGACCACATAGGAACAACACTTGGTATAATAAAGAACAAAATAACACATATTCTAGAAATAACTATGGGTACCAAAACAGTAACTCAGAGAGACACTGGGAAAGACCTTAAAGGAATTTTAATAACACTAGAACATACCAGAATTGGGACAGAGATAGAGATTTAAGACCTGCATATAGGGACCATTCACAAAATAGACAGGATAACTGGAGACTACCTATGCAAAATAGATTTATACCACTAAGACAACAAGAAAGTCCAAGGAGAGAATATAATAAAAATCAATTTGATAATATAACATCAAAGACAACAACCTCTAACTCTCATTTTTTAGAAGAAACCCCCGCCAGGGCGGGGACATCAAGAGACTTCCCAGAAACAGCAAAACCTCAAAAACCCAACAAGGGAAAAGAAGGTTAGAGGTAGAAGAGGGAGAGGAACCCCAAAACAAAACTTTGAGGAGATAGTTCAAACTAATGAGAAAGAGAAAATATGTATCTTTAACATTAGTAAGATTCCCTTAAATAAAGATCAGGAAAAAGTCCTAAATAAGGGTCTATCCTTCGCCCCCTCATGCAAACTTAACAAGTTCAAAACCCTCATTAACATCAACCAATACATTCGCAAACTCACGTTAAAAAGATACTTCTTAAAAAACCCAATACAGGATAGGATTTCAAATGAGAATAGTCAATACATACATACTAATTTAAGAATGAAATCTTCATTCTATCCTTCCTAGGAAAAAAGTGAACACATAAACATATTCGAACAGTACCTCAAAAGAGACCTAGAGGTCCTAGACCAAACTAAACCAATCAAAAACAACATGAATAGAAGAGAGATTCAAACACTAAAAGAACTCAAAAATAATAAAGAAATCATCATTAAACCAGCTGATAAGGGAGGGGGGTTGGTAATCATGGACAGAATATATTACGTAGAGGAATCAAATCTACATACGAGAAACTGAAATATAATCCAATCAAACAACAAAAAGACAAACTGGGCAATATACTCAAAAGAGCAAAAGATAAAGGCATTCTTAATGACTCAGAATCTGAATTTATATCAGTAACATTCCCTAAAACACCCACTTTTTATTTTCTGCCAAAAGTGCATAAAAATCTAGAAAAACCGCCAGGCCGTCCCATCATATCTGGGATAGGAAGCTTAACATCGAATCTATCACAATATGTGGACTTCTATTTACAGAAGTATGTTACAGAACTACCAGCCTATCTCAGAGATTCTACACATTTCATTAATAGAATAAAAGAAATAGTATGGAAAGAAAACTACACACTAGGGACATGTGACGTTAACTCATTGTACACCAAATATATCACACGAACTAGGACAGAAAGCAGTTAAGACAATCTTGGATAGAGATGTGAATCTACCTAAATATCAGAATGAATTCATTATGGAATGCATAAACTTCATTCTTCAAAACAATAGCTTTTATTTTGACAATGAGATATATCTCCAGATTAAAGGAACTGCAATGGGCACAAGGTTCGCCCCCAGTTACTCCAATTTATTCATGGGCTATTTTGAAGAGGAGAACATACATAATGGTCCATGGGGGGCGAACCTTGTGTTCTACTGCAGATATATAGATGATGTATTTATCATCTGGCAAGGAGACACCAAATTATTGGATACTTTCATGCTAGATCTTAACACCAATGGATTAGGTATTACATTTACACATGAATACAGTAGACAAAAAATACACTTTTTGGATATTGAAATTGAAATTAAGAACCAACAAATAAGTACCAAAAACTATTTTAAAACAATAGACGCAAATAATTATATACACTTCGAAAGCTGTCATCTTAAACAGTGGAAATCAAATATCCCTAAAGGGCAATACTTGAGAGTAAGAAAAAACTGTTCCACAAATGATAGCTATTAATCACAATCTGATATATTAACCTCTAGATTCATAGAGAAGGGATACAATAAAGATACTGTAGAAAAGATAAGACAGGAAGTATCAGAAATAGACAGAGAGACTCTATTAACCAAAAAACTACAAAAAAAGAAAGAGAAGATGAATTTTTCATACCGTTTATAACTGAATATAGCAGTCAACACTTTGAAATAAAGAAAATTCTGAAGAAGAATTGGTATCTGATCAAACAGGATCAAATTTTAGGGAAAAGGGTAAGGAACCAACCAGACATTATCTTCAAATGAGCCAAAAATTGAAAAATGATATTATCACCCAGTGAGTATATAGAAAGAAAGACAATTGTAGATGGAAACCTAAGTGGAAACAAATTGAAAGGTTTTTTTACCCTGCATATCCTGCAAATCCTGTAAACATAGTGAAAAAAGAAAAGAATTAAGATCACCAAACTCAGATTTCTGTCTCAAAATTAATCAATTAATAAGATGTACCGATAAAAATGTCATCTACTGCATACAATGTACATGCAATTTATTATATTTTGGACAAACAAGCAGAATAGTAAAAGACAGAATACGGGAGCACATCTTAAAAATAGTGCACGAATCAACAGAAACAGTTCTCTATTCCCACTTTAAAGAGAAACATTCCAGCAATTTAAGAGACTTTAAATACTGGGGCATTAAAAAATTGAAATTAGGAGTATGAGGGGGGGAATATGAACACACTTCTCCACAAAAAAGAAGCTGAATGTATATTTAACTTTAAAACATTACACCCATTTGGGCTAAATTCGGAAATGGATTTAAATACATTATTATAATTCAGATGATAAGACAAATAAAACATGGATGAAATATATAGGCTCACATACATATATAGATGTATGAACGAAAGAAATAAGCATAACACATATTCAGGCTAAGGTTGTATGTGTGTATGTGTATGCGTAGATGTATGGGTGCACATGTGCACATGTATTTATACACATATATATCCAAAACAAAAAAGATTATACAAAAAAAGAATAGATTTGAACAATAATAAAGTTAAACACAACCAAAAAACTGACACATATATCTATTATAATAATAGAACTGAAAATAATAGATGTAAGAGAGGATAGCCCAAAAAAGCTGACAAATTTACCCATAATAATCTAACCCAAAATAATAGATGTAAGAGAGGTTATGTAAGGAACAGAGACATAACCACAAAAAAAGTCAGAATAAAGAACAAAGACAGAAAACCTCGAAAATGTAATCTATATTTCTTACTCAACCTTATAAGAGGTCCCATGGAGGGTTCTCATATTTTTGGGACTAACACATACACATGTTAGCAATATAAAGGAGACTCTAAGAACTATATGCTACATTATCTAATAGAAACAACACAAAACTTTTCACAAAACTTTTTACTTAATATTCACATACACACACTATAAACACACAGGTAAAACAGTATCACGTTATCACCCAAAAGTAAACACTCTTAATTATAAGTTAGATGAGGTCTATATATAACCTCACACATATAGAAAATTCACTTAGAGTAAATATCACACATAGGTTTAGTTTAATATGCTAGGAATGAAATAGGAAGTAATTTTTCCCTTAAGGATGTTAGGATATATCTCTTTATATAAAACATACAAAAGTTCGAACCACAATCTATGAAAAAAAACATCATCACGAATATGACTAAACTATAAGAAAACACACACAATACAATTATACCACTAAGAAATATTTCTTATGTGAAATATAAAAATATAAAGATATGACAACAAAATAATGAACAGAAGTAAAAAAGTTTCGTAATAACACTATATATAGATTTTCCGTTATTACAATTAGTTTATCACAATTTTCTCCCTTTTTTTGCACAAATGTATCACAACTACCACAGTGGAATATTATAATAAATAACATGCAAATATATAAGATTACGTTTTAACAATGTCACAATAAGAAAACAAAGAAATAATTTTCAATGAGGAAAAACACATTCCTATTGGCCAAAAATAAGATCCAATCAGGAGGATGAACACGCTATTTAAAGTCGGACTGAACAGCCCACAAGCATCTTGATAAAGGCCCCAGGCTGAAACGCGTAGAAATTGCTTATAGATATCCGACGTTCACTGAAATTATAACCCAGCTGGTGAGAGGTAATTTTGTGTTCGAGCTGGTTAGGACAGGTACATCGAGCTGCATCCTAAAATAGGAGTAGACTCCATATGTATAATCCCTGCCCCAGGACCCAGTAACCGTTCCAGCCTTAATCACAAGCTAAGGGTAATACTGAGATGAAAGAAAAGTTTAATAACAAGCTTTTGAAAAAAAAAACAAGGATCACAGTTTGACCCGGACACAATACCTAGAGCAGCAAGGCTCAGAAGAAAGAAAAAACTGAGTTATTCCACAACCAACTGACCGGCCGGTCACACATTTGGATTGAGGATTTCTGGACACGGACATTGTATTAAGGTTACCCCAAGTAATAGACAATTATAACAGAACACTGCCATTAGGGAATAGCAGCAAAATCTGTGATATTGATTACATATTACTGTGATAATTATGCTTGTAAAACAAAGGTGCAACTGATTTTAATGATTTTAAAGATTTATAATTACTATATGTTTGCAACTACATGATAAAACAGATATAGAGTATACTATACACTCCAAAAATCCTGTTTGCAACATTATAGTAAAAGTCACGAGAGAGACACAGATACGATCACGTGATACACCTCTGTGAAACAAAGTAACCAACTGTTTTAAATGTAAGGTCATAATTGTAAGTTCTTTACTTTATTACAAGTGGAGCAAAATATTCCAGGGATTTGGTAAATGTACCACACTTGTATCATTTTTAAATAATGTTTTAAATAACGTTCCAAATATATCTAGATGCCGGCATCAATTTGTTATAATCGATATTGTATAAATTATTACTAGGATTTTCTTTTTGCAGGAATAAATTTATATTTTTTTAAAAAAAATTTTTAGAAAGAATTCTCTAATTCATTTTTTATCCTTAACTTTGTAGATCCACTGGGTATCGGCACGGGTTAAGATAGATAGATAAATAAATCTTTTCAAATCACTATTTAACCACCAACAGTAATTAACATTATAGGACTCAGACACAAACTTTTAGGTTAGGATTCACTATTAGTACTTAGTGAGATATTGCAAGTTTCCAAAAATATGAGAACCCTAATTAAGGACCATACTAGGATTATATAATATCATATAGAGAATCTTTGAAATACATAAGCAAACTCTATATATATATATCTTTTAAGACTCGCAGCTGTTTATATCGCTATCCCACTCCCCCATTTCGCTTAATTGTAACTTAGGTTAGGATTTATTTTACAGGTAATTTTGTAATTATTTTAACTAGGTAACTATTAAATAGTTATTAACTATTTAATAGCTATTGTACCTGGTTAAAATAAATACAAAGTTACCTGTAAAATAAATATAAATCCTAAAATAGCTATAATATAATTATAATTTATATTGTAGCTATATTAGGGTTTATTTTACAGGTAAGTATTTAGCTTTAAATAGGAATAATTTATTTAATAAGAGTTCATTTATTTCGTTAGATTTAAATTATATTTAACTTAGGGGGGTGTTAGTGTTAGGGTTAGACTTAGCTTTAGGGGTTAATACATTTATTATAGTAGCGGTGAGGTCTGGTCGGCAGATTAGGGGTTAATACTTGAAGTTAGGTGTCGGCGATGTTAGGGAGGGCAGATTAGGGGTTAATACTATTTATTATAGGGTTATTGAGGCGGGAGTGAGGCGGATTAGGGGTTAATAACTTTATTATAGTAGCGGTGAGGTCCGGTCGGCAGATTAGGGGTTAATAATTGTAGGTAAGGTAGCAGCGATGTTGGGGGGTTAATAAATATAATATAGGGGTCGGCGGTGTTAGGGGCAGCAGATTAGGGGTACATAGGGATAACGTAGGTTGCCGCGGTGTGCGGTCGGCAGATTAGGGGTTAAAAAACTTTAATAGAGTGGCGGCGATGTGGGGGGACCTCGGTTTAGGGGTGCATAGGTAGTTTATGGGTGTTAGTGTACTTTAGAGCACAGTAGTTAAGAGCTTTATGAACCGGCGTTAGCCCAGAAAGCTCTTAACTCCTGACTTTTTTCTGCGGCTGGAGTTTTGTCGTTAGATTTCTAACGCTCACTTCAGCCAAGACTCTAAATACCGGCGTTAGAAAGATCCCATTGAAAAGATAGGATACGCAAATGGCGTAGGGGGATCTGCGGTTTGGAAAAGTTGCGGCTGCAAAGTGAGCGTTAGACCCTTACCTACACGACTCTAAATACCAGCGGTAGCCCAAAACCAGCGTTAGGAGCCTCTAACGCTGGTTTTGACGGCTAACGCCAAACTCTATATCTAGCCGCTAGTTTTTCATGCTGACCCTCGTTTTTCATTTTCCCCTCCCTTCCTCCTGCTGGCTTCTAAAAATAGAGCAGTCTCGCTATCACAGTATGAAAAAAGCAACCCCCATTTAAATACCAGCGACGTACAGAGTACGTAGCTGTTCATTAAGGGGTTAATGGGTGGTGATTTCAAAGAACAAAACCAGCTATTTCATATACAAAAATAAACTAAACAAAGCAATTTCTCATACATTTTTTACTCTACAGCTGGTATAACAATTCATTAGAAACACATTAAGGGAAAAACTATTTTACAGTATACTGTCCCTTTAATTCCTTAACTGAGAGTAGCACACAAAGACACAAACACACAGTACACACTGATTTAACCATTTGACCGTAAGATATATCCAAACATTGTTTTAAGTCCTTGGTTGCCAATAAGACACAAAACCAATATAAACAAATCTCAGACAAAAGATTCCTCATATGTTAGAGGGGTCTATCACCTAGTGTGGGGGTGTAGTCAGGAAGGTAGAGGAGAGAGGCTCTGAGCCTAAATGTCACATGTATAAGACAGGTAGGCAGACTTGAGAAGCTACCCAGCCTATGCCTGCCATAAAAGAGAGGGGAATGGAACTCTAGACAATACCAACACTCATTAGCTCCCACAAACTGCCCCAGTCAGATCCCAGTACAGCTCTGCTGCAGTTTATATCATGAACTGGAGGGGCCTGTGGAATATTCATCCCCTTGTCACCTGTATCTATTACAGGTTACAGCTGTGACAGACCAAAATACATTTAATGACATAGAACAATTTTGTAGTTCTTATGTTCCTTTAACATGCTTCAATATATATATATATATAGTATACTGTATATATTAATATATCATACTGCAATATGTAATAAGTGTTTTAGGAGTGAGACATTAAAGCAACATAACAAATAAGAAATTCACCTGTGAACTTCTCTAGGTTTCATCACTTGTGCCATAGTCAAGTAGTGTGACCTGCTAGCTGCTTGTTGCCACTGTGCATAGACCAAGGATAAATTGCTGTGCACATTCAGAGCGTAAATTCAGTCTTTTTCATCCCTGTGACAATGAGTAATGTTGATTCTGCTCTTATTGTTCTTTACCTACCTATTTTCTATTTCTTGAGCAATAAACATATTAAAAAATGTATATTCACAGTAGCTTAATCAGTAGGGGTGCAGAGAATTCCCAGTGCCCCCCATAATTGTGAGTGGTATGTTTCTCAGCCTACATTTCATAAAAGTTTAGTAAGGGGCACAGTAAAAAGAGGTATACTTTATTTATTAATTATAAACAAGCTGTATTCATAAAAACAAAATATGCATACTGTACTTCATCAGGTACACAGGGATAACATGAAATTGCAGAGCTATTTTACCTCTAAAATAGTCTGTTACTGAGTAGCTAATTTTGGAATATATAACTCAAATCTCTTCCAATATAGGGGACCCTGTGTGCTGCAGGCTTAACATACCTCTGGTCAAGAAGGTCAGTAGCAAGCACATTTAAAAGATCCATTAGGCTTCTTAGCTAATCCATAGTTACTATCTGTATCATATTTTTATTTTGTTTATTTTACAGTTCCTCCGTATCCTAAAGGTTATAAGTGATAAACTCCTTTAGTGTTTTGAGTTAAGAAAACAAATGCAAATCTTAACATCATTGTAACCAACATTACACTATGCCAACATTTTCACTAGGAAGACCATCAGAGAATTTGGGGGGAAGGAAAGAGAGAGAAAAGGAGAGCAGTAGGAAGGAGGCACATGGGAAAGCACAAGATGAAGGATCTCCACTTTCAACCCTTAGTTCAATTTAAAGTAAGCCTTGTGGTAGCAATAACTGCATTAACTCCATCATATATATGTGTTGTTCTGTGTGTCCCATTTTTTTCTAATTAGAGACATGTAGAAACCTGATTTATCCACTCTCTTTATAGGCACTATGACAGGGAAGAGGCTTGTGGCACTGTTTAACATTATACAATAGCGATGTTTTAGGTTTGAATACTAGCTTTGATAGTTCCAAGAACAGAATGATTTTGTGCACCTGTTGTATGTGAGTATCCAGTACTGAGCTCATGGACTATATGACTTGAGACCAATAAAAATGTAGCTTCCCACATGTCCACCATACAAGGAGCATCGACACCTCCTTACCAGAGCCATGACAACATTTCTCAGCAGAATTGGGATAAATGCGCTTGAGTCTAAGTGGGGTCAAATACCATCTGGCCACAAATTTGAGGTTAGTTTCTTGACACCCATGCTTTTTTGATCCTTATAAATATCCTCTCTAATTTATTCATGGATTGCTTTTCTAATTCCTTAGAGGGGATCCAGGCTAATAGACTCATATTCCTTGTCTGCAATTTTGCATCCAAGTGAACCCACCTCTCGATCTCGGTGCACCACTCCAGCAGGTTCTGAATTAAAGAGTCTACCTGTAACGTTCAAGATTAGGGACACTAAGTCCACCCCCTTCCCTAGTTAGAGTGTAATTTGTGTTCCCTACAGTATGTGGGTCAAACTTCCAGGGAACTTAGATCCAGGATGAGGGAGCATATTAGGGATACCAAGGAGTATTAAAGAATCAGCTATTGCTAGGCTTTTTAATGGTTTCCATATGACTTATGTTTTTCAAATGAAAGTTAGTTATTGACAAAATCATCACCCCAGTTAGGGGGGATAAACATAAGCTATTACTGAAACAGGAACTATACTGGATCTATAAACTGTTACCTCTTTTGGCTTAAACCGGGAATAGGATTGGAGCTATTACATAGATGGATAATATGGTGGGTACATATCCTAGATCATAATTAGAAGTAATTGAAATCTAAAATTTAGAGTTGAGTAGTAAATATGTAAATTTTGTAACGTGTTTTCTTCTTCTTAAGCCAATAACTTTGGTTATTAGAGCTTAAATGTTTTGATTATCAACCAGTTTTTCATTTGCAAGCTTAATTTGCTATTTTAGGGTATTACTGTATATCTTCTTGCATAACCTGTGATCTGTTTATATGTGAGATTTTACAATATTGTCCCAGGTACGTCTTTAAATTGGTTTTAAAGACATTTGATTGGGTGATGTCCCTTTAAATGGTGGGTCAGTGACTCAGTATGCTATCCTATGATTAAGTGCAGATAGCAGGCACAAAACATGTAAAGATATCATGGGGCTCCCCACCTTTGTGCTATTTTATCTTTACCAATAAAAGTTACTTTTTATACTTTTTTGGTATTTTTTGTGCAGTTGCGTTTTTGTTTTTGATATTCTTTGTGGCATCTCCAGTACTTCAAGCACCCCCCTAGATGAGGTGGTGTCCCTATCACATTTCTGTTTCCTGTAACGTCAGCGGATGCTTCGGATCTGTAGCAGTGTGGATAGTGTTTGTTGATAGAAATATTTTTCTCCAAATCATTCTACCCCCACACTTTTACTGACGCTATCAATAGCTCTAGACATAATAATCAGATATCTTCCCTTCCAAAAGGACTCAATATATCCTCTGTAGCTTTACCCCTTTTGATTAACCTAATACTTTTTCTCCTTAAAATATTTTTTAATTATGCTGCATTATGCCCCTTTGGAGATATTTATCTTGCCATAAATGTTTAAGTAGCTTGTTTGTTTTGCACATAACAATATCTCAATATTAAAATGATTGTATCATCTACATTCTACGAGGCTTATTATAAAATCTGAGGGTAAACAAGATTCTCTTTGAAGTCGGCATAAAAATATTTCTCTGTGGATGGAGTGATAAGCTTGAAAACAAACCAACAACATAGAAATATAAATGAGATGAAAACAACAGTAAAGCGGCTTGCTCATCTATATTCCGGTTATCATTTCCCTAGGTAAAAGATGGAAAATTATACCAGAAACAGGATATGCTTGTTTACATTATAGTTCCAATAAAGGAACACTTTGGTATAGTTAATGCCATTAAATTGAATATTACTATTCAATTAAATAATATTACATTTCATTATTTAATGATTATAGGTAGATTCCCACTATTTCTGTCCAAAAACTAATTCTCCCACATGGCAACATGTGTCTGGTATAGATTATTGCAACTAACATTGTTATAGGAATTTAGGTTTCATATCCCTTAAATATGTATGCAACATTTTAATGTAAGTATGTATCATATGACATATCAGCCCCCTTGTGTATGTGGGGTAGTTTAGAATTAGACTGTGTTAGGGGGTATTAGGTGAACAGTGGTTTGGGTTAAACTGGGGATCAGGTGAGAGGTGCGGCAGAAAGAATTTATTTTTGATCCCACATACTGACTTTTGACTACCAAAAAAATTTAAATGTTATATGTGTGTATGTACTGAATATACATAACAAAAATGATAATTTTTTTCTATAACCTAAACCAGTGATTCAGAGTTTTATGACATTTTGTAAAGAGAGGGGTGGGTACTTCCCTTGTCCACTCTGGAAGGAGGTTTGGTCAAAAAATCTGATCTCAGAGAAAATGGTATGTAACTTACATTTTAACTATATAATTTTCTCATATTACATGGGAGGTTGTCTGATACAGTGTATTTTTACTATTCTTCAAACCATATCCCTGGAAGAAGACTATTATTTTATACGTTCTGTTATTTTTTCTTTTATTTTTTAGTTTTTCCTTTGTCTAATATTTGAACCACATTACTGATAGAGACTGGTGATAATAGTACTGTGTTTTTCTTTAGCTTAATTTTTGCTAAATTGTATTGTGGGATTTTAATTTGTTAGTCTGGATTTTCTTTAAAGGGACATTAAACACTAAATAAATGCTAGACAGAATGATGAATTTAAAAAAAAGATTAGTCTGAGAATAACATGTAGATATAATTTTTAAAGTTTAATTAGTTTAAATATTGACAAAACAAATGTAAAGTTGTATCATCTATAAAACAATGGGAGCTGCCATTTTGTAACTTAGGTTACCTTTTCTGCTGTGGCCAATTTAGGGACAGTTTTAAATAGGTCACTAGAGTCTGCAGCCAATGACTGTGTGAAACATAACAGTGTGCTGAGCTTTAACTTCTAACAGCAACTGAAAAGCTCACAATTTCAGAATGGAATTATAGGAAAAGGAGACAAAATAAATAATGAAAGTATATTAAAGAGCTTTCTTTATATATACAATTTATCATTTTATATTACCATCTCAAAGTGTTCAATGTCCCTTTAAAATTCCCCACATAAAATCCTAGGTGGTGGCAGTTTAGAGATAGTTTAGTTTAGTATGGGTAGCATTAAAGGGGAGTTTTTTTGTTTCTTTGTTTAACGTCTACGGTCTGTGCTCCTTATCTGTGATCCCCTCTAAAGAGAAAAAAAAATAAAATAAACTTATTTAGAATACATATTTTTTTAACTATAAGCAAATACTTCTTTTTATTATAATTATATTTTCCACTTTATTAATATATGTAATATGTAGTTTGAAGGTAGTAAATATATTTGCATATATTTTTATATGTAAATACATACTTAAATTTCTATTAGAACATAAGTGCAACTATACATGGGACAACAATAAATATTACATATACCAATTTTTTTCTACATTGAAACACTCATTGTTTGCAAGATTTTAAATTTTACTGGGAACTAGGCTTCAAAAAGCTCCTTTTTCCTCTTTTACACCTAGTTGAACTGGGTGAAATTTTTCTCAATGAATCAACAGCCTCTGACAGTGTAATACCGGTTTGCGCTTTCATTGGAAACCTGGTATAAGTTATCGCTTAACGGCTTCTTCTAATACTTCCTCTGGGATGCGAAAATATTTTCCATCAGCTGGACCCCCGCTGCTGATATTGAGGTATAACGCGCCATCTAAAGCAGTTGATAAACTAAATTGCTTCCAGCAGCATATTTATCAGTTTGTGACCTCGCGCAAACCTAATTATGGCTCAGTGCAAACAAGCCCTCAGTCGGTCTTTTGCTTTGTATCTGCTTTCAAAATCTGTTTCTGTCTAGACAGCACCTCAAATAATGCAAAACAATGGGCACCAAGCAAGGGCTCATCATCTGTTCTTACAAGACAAACATATTCGTGACATATTATTCCCCTTTCAAAAGTTGGAAATTAGACAAACAAAAAAATACTCAGATTGCTACATTACTATGCAGTCACTTTTCTCATACTAAATAAATTTTAGTATTTTACAGATTAAAAATAAATATAAAATTGTAATAATGATGCAGTTGCAGTGGGGGCTCATGGGTTATTCAAATAGGGGTTCACAATACTGCCTCTCCTCTAACTTGCTCCAACTCCGTTTCGCCCCCGTCTCTCTCGCGCTATATCTATCTATATATATCTTTATCTGTCTCTATCTATCTATCTATCTCTCTCTATATATATATATATATATATATATATATATATATATATATATATATATATATATATAAACTTTTGGTGAAAGAAGAGGCAATCACAGGGCTTAATGGTTTCACAAATTTTTTTAACTTTATGCTCACCCGTTGAGCATAAAATATTAACTATACTTACGATACAGTCTTGACAAAGGTCCCTGCGAGGACCAAAACGTTGACTTAACCATATGATAATTAAGTTATAACAATAAAGTTAAAAAATTTTGTGAAACTATTAAGCCCTGTGAGTGCCTCTTCTTTCACCGAGAGTTTCTACAAATATACCATAGAGAGCACCCAGGCAATTCACTACTACAGTAGGTGCTTGGAACACCGAACTACACTATATATATATATATACAGTTCAAAAAAGAGCACTCTCACCTTAATAACAACTGCCAGGGTGCCAACAGTTAGATATAACAAGTGGAAGAAGGAACTCTGGTCTTTTTCAAATAAAGTACACTTGAAAAGACCAGAGAGTGCATTCTTCCACTTGTTTTATATATATATATATATATATATATATATATATATATATATATATATATATATATATATATATAAAACTATGGGATGCTGACCCATGAAAACATATAAGTAAAAAAAAATTTAAGGAGAAAATGAGGAGGAAAGCAGAGAACACCATGCTAATCAATGCACACAGCAGAACAAATATTTCTAACAGGAGCAAAGAGGTTTAAAAAAGCATGAATTTTGCTGGGAGCCTTTATGTCCTGTCCTGCAGAGCAGAACACATAGTCTCCTGACTATAATAGAGCCTGACATCTGTGTTATGTTATTAACTGAGTCCCAAACTTTACTCACAGCACCTTGATTCCAACACTGGTGTGATTGGCATATTCTCTGCTTCTCTCTGCACGCAAAGGTTGTCAGTAGTGGCTGCTCTCTAATTAGGCCAAATAGGCAGCCACCGGCCACCTTAGGCCTCGTGGGCCGGCCGGCCAGCCAACTAATTTAAGAGAGACTCAGTCACTGAGCTCAGTCCATGACTGTCTGGCCCTTGCGGTGTCCGCCACCCATTTAACGCTGCAGCAGCTTTGATGGTCCGGGAGGACTCGAGGAGTAACTGACACAGTCTGTGAGTCTGACTCACTCCACTCTCCAGTGAACCCCCTTGACCCATCACCCACGCGCCGCCACCATGTTTGTTTTTCTGGGTTGGGGGTGGGCCGCGCCCACATCACATGACGCAGTGATGAGTGCCACGCCTGTGCTCAATCATAAGACTAAAGTAGTTAGGAGGAGGACTGAAGCATTTTACAAGCAGGTGCTCCTCCTGATGTCTGTGTTGAGCTGAAGTAAAAGTTGAATAGTTCTTTAATATAACCGGTCCTGATGGTAATTAATAACAGTCTGACTCTGAGGTGGTTTAAAGGGACACTGAACCCAATTTTTTGCATTCGTGATTCATATATAGCATGCAATTTTAAGCAACTTTCTAATTTACTCCTATTATCAATTTTTATTCATTCTCTTGCTATCTTTATTTGAAAAAGAAGGCATCTAAGCTAAGGAGCCAGACAATTTTTGGTTCAGCACACTGGACAGCACTTGTGTATTGGTGCTGTCTAATCAGCAAGGACAACCCAGGTTCTTCACCAATAATGGGCCGGCATCTAAACTTACTTTCTTGCTTTTCAAATAAATATACCAAGAGAATGAAGAAAATTTGATAGTAGGAATAAATTAGAAAGTTGCTTAAAATTGCATGCTCTATCTGAATCACAAAAGAAAAAATGTAGGTTCAGTGTCCCTTTAAGTCTATTTGGAATCGTATTAAAGCTACGTTAAGCTTATAACAAATTAGTATTACAGGAGAAAGAGTAGTATATAGGTGGGTCCTCCTCCCATATAATCATTAGATGTATAATATATCTATTGATTACATGGGAGGAGGACCCACTATATACTACTCTTTCTACTGTATTTATACAAGGATTATACAAGGATTTAACTTAAATGCTATCATTTAATTGAAATGCTATAATTTATAGCATTTAAGTTAAATGATAGCATTTAAGTTAAATTCTTGTATAATCCTTGTTGTATAAATACAGTAGGAAGAGTTGGATTGTATATAGGTGGGTCCTCCTCCCATGTAATCATTAGGGATGTTTTATACACATATATACATTTAAGTTTTTTAGAGACATTGTTGGACTCAAATGCTCTGTAACCCATCATCAGTCTGGTTTAAAAACAAGATGTCTTGGTGATTTTATGTGAAATGACTTCTTGAAATTTCTGCAAGCAATTGTATGATTTTATGTATTTAAAAAAAAATACATTTAAGCAAGCTATAGCATGTTAAAGTCAAGAGCAGGGAATATGTTTTCTTAGGGTGAGATCATTCAGGCAAGATTTATATGGACAAATAAAGGATTTAGGGGTGACCTGGAGGGAGTTGTATTGGAAAAACAAAATGGCTGTATAGCACAAATCTTGTTGTGCCTGAGTGGAGGACAAATTAAATCTTCAAATTATGTATGATTTATTTTTAACAAGCAAACATATTTTGTACCCCCTGCATTGGAATACAAAATTTGTTGGCATATAACAGTAATAATAATAATGACACTGTATAGATAGCCATCCCTAACTGGCTTTATCAGACAACTGAAAAACTGTGCATTCTATACTAAGAAACTTGATAACCGTGGCTAGCTTTGTTGTATGTGAACTAAAGCCCAGAATCGTTCCTCTAAAAAAGGCAAATGGTGGGCGGAGTTTGGCTATTGAAAAATAATTGCATTATAAAGGTTGTTAATGTGTTTAAAAAACTTGGCTGATTTTCAAACCTCCCTAACAAGCCACTATTTTGAGAACATCTGAACTCTAGAGCACAGGGGAAATAATCAGCTGATTAGTAAACATGGTTATTTTTACCTGCTCTCATCTAAGGTAATACTGAAAATCTGGCCTTTTAGGGAGGACTGAGGATAGGTTTTAAAATCTGTGTTCTATAGCAAGCAAAACAACACAAGGTGGTAACTATCCCTTTAACAAATGTGTTAAAACCTGTCATATAGTGCTAGGAATCTGCAATTTTTGAATTAACTCAATGACCATAGCATTCTTCTGTGCTGAGTTGTGATATGATATACACAAGATTTTATTGTTGATTCAAGTTCCATTCATATTTTCTAGGATTGGTTAAGGTTTGCCTTAAAATATGCAACTTATACAGTTAATTCTTATTATTGCATTTTTTTTTTACTATGGGTGTAAGTAGGGGCCTCATGTTCAAGTTTTGCCTAAGGCCTCGCAAAGTCTAGAACCGCCACTGGCTGTCAGCACCAGGGTCAGGGTCATAACTCTATATGTTTCAGAGTAGTGCCTGCCCCTGTGACATCGGCTGAGCTCCGGATCCTGGGCAACCTCTGCCTCTGCTCCTGATCTTATGCTAATAATAAATATTTAATATCAGCCCTCAGACTGAAAATCATCAGACAGTTGAGGGGTATGCGTCATCACGCACATGTGGGAGGAGGAGCCTCGTTAGCATGATGGTGAAGGCTGGTTCTCAATCGCACATCAAAAGCTGTGTGATTAAGAAGGTATAGGGCTGGGTTGGGGCAGCGCTGCAGGCACTTTGAAATAAGTGCAGAGGGCTTGATGCCTATACTTCTGTCTATCGCACATGCGGTGTGATAGATAGAAGTAAAAATAGCATTTTTTTTATTTTTTTATTACGAAACTGGGCTGGAACCTTTTTTTGCTGAATAAATATAATTTCAGCAATAGGGAGGCTATTGGAAAAATTATATTTATTCAGTCAAAAAGGGGTTTTTTTCTCAGAGGGTTCACGTGCACCTGTGCTCCTATGGAGGAGCCTCCACTGTGCAGTTGTTTATTTATTGCAATAAAAAAAAACATTGTGTGTTTTCAATAATTGACTTTAAACAAATGTTTAGTAAATACTAAAACCACATACATTCATACTGCCACTAAAGTGAAACAGTGAGTGGCTCATTAAATCAGTTATAAAGTTCATTTAATTGCTCTGGAATAAAAACTGAATTACATTGTTGTATACATAAACATTTTAAATCTCTATATCCAGGTAATGGCTTGGGAAATTCTGATGGAGAATTTAAATTATTTTAATGTGGGAATTGTGGCAACACTACTTGCTCAGTACACTATATAGCCCAAAGTATGTGAACACCTGATCATCACACCTATTTGACCTTGTTGGAATCCCATTTCAGAACCATGGGCATTAATATGGAGCTGTGCCCCCCCCCCCCCTTGCAACTATAATAGCCTTCTCTTTTCAGGGCCAGATTACAAGTGGAGTGTTATTTAATACTCAAGCATTATCTCAGCTAGAAGTAAACTTTTTGTGCTAGTCGATTTGTGCTTGTATTCAAAGTTGAAAGTAAACTGTTTTCGCTTGTGCGCTAACCCGACGAGTGTGATGTGACAGGTATTCTGATCTAAGGCTTTTTGCTTCTCTTGGCTTTTGCAAATTTCAACTGTCTCCCAAAATTAATGGAGCTTACTGTGATCTTATTCTTTTTTTAAATCACATACTCAGCCCTAGGCCTCTAGTTATCAAAGTCTGGTGGACCTGATCCGACAGTGCGGATCAGGTCCACCAGACTTCACTGAATACGGCGAGCAATATGCTCGCCGTATTCAGCATTGCACCAGCAGCTCACAAGAGCTGCTGGTGCAACGCCGCCCCCTGCAGACTCGTGGCCAATAGGCCGCCAGCAGGGGGGTGTCAATCAACCTGATCGTACTCGATCGGGTTGTATTGTGGTGACGTGTGTCCGCCTGCTCAGAGCAGACGGACAGGTTATGGAGCAGAAACACGGGGCATCAAGCTCCATACGGAGCTTGATACATATGCCCCTAGTCTCTATGTTAAAGCACTTTGTTTTTCGCAAAACAGTTAACCAGAGCACTGAGGTCACGCTAACCCGGCGTGCGTTAACTTCAATTGCGTTCAAGCAATTACGTTTACTTTCAACTTGTAATATGAGCAAAAAAGCGGATGCGATAAACCCCTTTTCACTTGCACATAACTGTTAGTGCTCCGCTCATAATCTAGCCCTCAGCCAAAAGTGTGTTTGTGAGGTCAGGCACTAATGTTCGACAAGAAGGTCTGGCTTGCAATCAGCATGCCAATTCACCCCAAAGGTGTTCAATGGGGTTGAGGTCAAGGCTTTGTGCAGGCCACTAGAGTTTCTCCACCCCAAACTTTTCAAACCATGTCTTCATGGATCTACTTTATGCTAAAACAGGGAGCCTTCTGCAATCTGTTGCCAAAAAGTTAAAAGCACCCAACTATCTAATATGTTTATGTATCCTGTAGCATTAAGATGCCCCTAAACTGGAATTAGGGGGCCACGTTTAAACTTTTAAAAACTTTTAAAAAGAGGCCCAGACCATTATTCATCCTCCCCCAAACTTCCAATAGGTAGCATTTTCCTGGCATCCATCACACCCATATTCTTTCAACAGACTGCCAGATAGTGAAGCATGAGCATGATTTATCACTCCGGGGGAACAAATTTCCACTGCTCCAGAGTCCAATTGTGGTATTCATTACAAAAGTCTTAGCATTATACATTTTGAAGTTTGGCTTGTGTACTTCTGCTCGGCCAGGAAAACTAATTTTTTGAAGCTCCCCACGAACTGTTCATTTGCTGATCTTGTTTACAGGATTGTGAACCTGTGCTCGCTTCAGCACTCGTGCCCCTGTTAACCGAGTTTGCGTTGTCAACCCACATCATGGCTGGGAGTGGGCTGTTGTTGTTCCTATTCACTTCCACTTCACAATAATAGCACTTACAAATGACCGGGGCAGATCTAGTAGGGCCAGGCAGATCTAGTAGTGCAAATTGCATTCAATTAACTTTATAGTTGCACCATTTGCATTTATTTTACAAATAATGAGTTCTATATATTTTCCTATCTCCATTGAATACCTTCTTTTCCATGTATTGTATTAACAGATGTCCACCTTTAGACTTGCTGTCTTGAAGTATAGTTACATGATTTTATGTAACCTAATCACAGAACGGTGTGCATTATAAATTTTATATTTTTTTAAATGAGTTCAAGCTTACAATTAAGGCAGTCATGCCAAAACATGTCAGATGTGTTCTTGCCGTTTTTTATTTTTGACTAATAATGACCTGTTTTAACTTTATCCTTTGGAGTGTGCTGACAATACCTCTTCTACATTTGATCCTATGAAAGTACCACGCTTAAAGTAATTGAGCTCTTCAGTACGACTCATTTTACCACTAATGTTTGTCTATGGAGATTTCATGACTTTGTCCTGGATTGTATGCACCTTTTACTAATGGGTGAGGCTGAAACACATGAATTCAATAATTAGTAGGGGTTCCACATACTTTTGGCCATACAAGCGCAAACATAGGGGCACTATTGATTTAACTTGAGTGGAGTTAGCAGTCAGTAGCACTAATATTTTGTTTTCATAATTAAATATTAAAAGAAAAAAAAATGCAGTATTGATTGATCTCAGTACTCCCTAAGTTTCAAGGGTATTAAGAAATAAAAACTATTGAGGACCTATCCCTGCATATAACATTTATTTGACCTCATGTTTTTAAGGGATGATATAGTAGGATAATAAGAGTTTCTATTTCTGAGAAATGGAATATATATATTGTGTTGTCATAATTAGCTATATATATATGTCTTTAAAATGCGTTATTGCGCATGCATATGGTACTAAACTAAAAGGGCATAGTAATAAGTACTTTTTATTGGGCTAGAAGTTTCCTTTCTCCAAGTCTGAAGCAATAAAGATCAATAGACGTTCATCCATGGAAACTAAACGAATATTCATGCAATTTTTGTAATGAAACAGGGACATTAGTTTAGTTTCCACAAAACGAATATCCGAATGATTGTACCCAGAAATTCAAAGAAAACAAATACATGCTGATGAAATTCATCAGAATTCATTAGTTTCCTTTAAATGGTTAAAATGCTTACCTTTTGCCCGCTGGAGAGCTGTGCTAATTGGTCCTCTTCTTCACAGAGCCCAGGCCGAGGCTTAGCACGGCGACTCCCTGCACTAAAGGACATTCTCTGGGATTCCCTGCGCTAAGCATCCTTTTAGCACGGCCGGGGCTCTGTGAAGAAGAGCAGTTTAGCATGGCTCTTTTTCACCTATAGCTTTGGATCATTTACATTTTTTAACGAAACTGAAAGTAAATGTTCTAAGAATTTTCAGTATTTGTTTAATTTAAAACGAAAATGAATACCAAATAATGCAGTTAACGAATATTCAGGGAAACTAATGTTTCACGGCTGCACATGTCTAATGATTAAGGAGGATATTGGAAACAACATGCAATGAAGAGCAAATTAACTCAGGAACAAAAGGAAACTAAAGTTTGAACTGACTGTTCAATATTTCAATTTATATTTCTCCCTTGTGGTTGTTAGCTTATGGAAAGCAGACATGAGTCTCTCTGATTGTAGAGAAGGTTATTAGAAGCATAAAAACAGTATTTGAGGACAGATAAATCAATAGATTGATCTAGTTTACGGATCATGAAAAAAGGCCTAATTTCTACTAGTTGATATTTATATATATATACAGTATCTATCTATCTATCTATCTATCTATCTATCTATCTATCTATATATATATATATATATATATCAGAAAAGAGAGAACAGCACTCCTGAAATAGAACAAAAGCTAGAATAACTTCCATGCCTGTTCATTTCAATTGCAACTCAGGGTGCGCGTTCTTTTAGCACACTATGCCCCTTCACAGAGAAAAAATATCCTGTAGCATATCAGTCTGATCCTGCCCAATGACAGGCATGGAAGTTATTCTAGCTTTTGTTCTATCTCCGGAGTGCTGTTCTCTCTCTTCTGATATTTATGCAAATTACTCTTGGGTCTCCCTAAGAGTAATGGGGGAAACCAGACGTGGACTCCTTACATGCCCTTAGAGAGATACAACTGCACCTCACTGACGAGGCCCACAGAAGGCCGAAACAATCATCTGGGGTTGTTGCTTCCCTTGTTCAGAGAAGAATTGCCTGGTATTTCAGCGCTGGACTGTCATTGGGCAGGATCAGACTGATATGCTACAGGATATTTTTTCTCTGTGAAGGGGCATAGTGTGCTAAAAGAACGCGCACCCTGAGTTGCAATTTAAATGAACAGGCATGGAAGTTATTCTAGCTTTTGTTCTATCTCAGGAGTGCTGTTCTCTTTCTCTTTTTTCACATATATATATATTGTGACTGAGAAGAATGATTAGGTTAATTAGACAAATTAAGCAGTTAAAGGGACAGTAAAAAATATATTGTATATTTGAAAGAGCACTATTTAAACACGTTAAAAATATTTTTTGCATGAAAAACGGTTCCTGAAGGTAAAAGGAAGAGAACAACTGGCCCTTATTACTCACTGGCTGACAATGGTACAGTTCAATTTTTTTCTTCAGTATAGGAACATATATTTTATTTAAAAAAAAAAAGAAAAATAAATGTCCTTTTATTAAATACAGCAACAAAATTATATTGGTTCTTTTTAAGAAAACTTGAGTTATAGGGCATACATCAGGCTGGTGACATAATGAAACACTCCTCCATTGTGGGCCAGATTTTAAGTGGAGCATAAAATATTGCTTTCACTACTCCACTTTATAATACCAAATGTTCCCAGGTTTATAGGTGAGGTGCAATGCGCTCACAAGAGCGCGCTTCCATTGGCTCTAATGGAAGCCTCGTTCTGATGCCATCATACCACAAGCTTGTAATGGCTGGTTATTTATTGCGTGCCTGCAAATGGGCAAATTTGCGCTTCACTTATAATCTAGCCCTTTATTGGCATTATGTGCTCCAAGCCCATCTGAGTAATTTATAGTGCTCTATTCAAGGGGTGCAAAAGTTTTTTTTTTTTTTTGTTTGTTTTTTAATTGCTCAATCTAAAATGAGGAATATAAAAACATTAAAATGTATGTACTGAAAAATAAATATTGTTTTTATGTGGTGTGTCACTATCCACCAATGAAGCTGACCTGCTTATCAACCAGAGATCACTCAGGCCCAGTGGCACTTACTGTTAGCTTCAAAATCAAAATAAACAGCTTTAATTAAAAATGTTCACGTAAAAATATTGTTTAGCATATACATTAATAGTGTTATTTTTATATAAATGACTGATGGGGTCCACAGACTGGACAACCTGTAATGATGGGGCACTGGTGGTAGGTGGGGTCACCCAATTCCCTCCAAATGCTCTACCTTAGGCCCCACCATACAGTTTTCACTACTGAGTAGTTAGTTTATCACCTTGGTTGCTAGTAGCATACAATAATTTTTCCTCCTTTGTTATCATTAAAGGGACAGTCTACACCAGAATTGTTTTTGTTTAAAAAGATAGATAAGGCCTTTACTACCCATTCCCCAGCTTTGCACAATCAACATTGTTATATTAATATACTTTATAACATTTTAACCTCTAAATTTCTGCCTGTTTCTAAGGCACTAAAGATAGCCTCTTGTCACATGCTTTTTTATTTGCTCTTCACAACAGGGGAGTGCTAGTTCATGTGAGACTAATAGATAACATTGTGATAACGCCCATGGTTTGTGGCAGATACTGCACTATTTGTATAAAATGCAGGGGGCTGTCAGAAAAGGCTTAGATACAATGTAATCACAGAGAGGTAAAACGTGTATTAATATAACCATGTGAGTTATGCTAAACTGGAGAATGGGTAATAAAGGCATTGGCATCTACTTCTCAAGCCGTCAACTTACTTGCATTCAACGGCACCAATACGCTCGCCTAAGACCTGAATACATTCTCCAAATTTACCAAAAAATCTGTCAAAAAGCCGCGCACCAAGTACGGGGAGATGAGCAGCGGACTGTTGTTAACTAACATTCATCGATCTTGCTGCTATTCGGCTTTTTCCCAGCTTTATTGGTATACTGTCACCAAACACCCACACTACAGTGAGTGCAGAATTATTAGGCAAATGAGTATTTTGACCACATCATCCTCTTTATGCATGTTGTCTTACTCCAAGCTGTATAGGCTCGAAAGCCTACTACCAATTAAGCATATTAGGTGATGTGCATCTCTGTAATGAGAAGGGGTGTGGTCTAATGACATCAACACCCTATATCAGGTGTGCATAATTATTAGGCAACTTCCTTTCCTTTGGCAAAATGGGTCAAAAGAAGGACTTGACAGGCTCAGAAAAGTCAAAAATAGTGAGATATCTTGCAGAGGGATGCAGCACTCTTAAAATTGCAAAGCTTCTGAAGCGTGATCATCGAACAATCAAGCGTTTCATTCAAAATAGTCAACAGGGTCGCAAGAAGCGTGTGGAAAAACCAAGGCGCAAAATAACTGCCCATGAACTGAGAAAATCAAGCGTGCAGCTGCCAAGATGCCACTTGCCACCGGTTTGGCCATATTTCAGAGCTGCAACATCACTGGAGTGCCCAAAAGCACAAGGTGTGCAATACTCAGAGACATGGCCAAGGTAAGAAAGGCTGAAAGACGACCACCACTGAACAAGACACACAAGCTAAAACATCAAGACTGGGCCAAGAAATATCTCAAGACTGATTTTTCTAAGGTTTTATGGACTGATGAAATGAGAGTGAGTCTTGATGGGCCAGATGGATGGGCCGTGGCTGGATTGGTAAAGGGCAGAGAGCTCCAGTCCGACTCAGACGCCAGCAAGGTGGAGGTGGAGTACTGGTTTGGGCTGGTATCATCAAAGATGAGCTTGTGGGGCCTTTTCGGGTTGAGGATGGAGTCAAGCTCAACTCCCAGTCCTACTGCCAGTTTCTGGAAGACACCTTCTTCAAGCAGTGGTACAGGAAGAAGTCTGCATCCTTCAAGAAAAACATGATTTTCATGCAGGACAATGCTCCATCACACGCGTCCAAGTACTCCACAGCGTGGCTGGCAAGAAAGGGTATAAAAGAAGAAAATCTAATGACATGGCCTCCTTGTTCACCTGATCTGAACCCCATTGAGAACCTGTGGTCCATCATCAAATGTGAGATTTACAAGGAGGGAAAACAGTACACCTCTCTGAACAGTGTCTGGGAGGCTGTGGTTGCTGCTGCACGCAGTGTTGATGGTGAACAGATCAAAACACTGACAGAATCTATGGATGGCAGGCTTTTGAGTGTCCTTGCAAAGAAAGGTGGCTATATTGGTCACTGATTTGTTTTTGTTTTGTTTTTGAATGTCAGAAATGTATATTTGTGAATGTTGAGATGTTATATTGGTTTCACTGGTAAAAATAAATAATTGAAATGGCTATATATTTGTTTTTTGTTAAGTTGCCTAATAATTATGCACAGTAATAGTCACCTGCACACACAGATATCCCCCTAAAATAGCTAAAACTAAAAACAAACTAAAAACTACTTCCAAAAATATTCAGCTTTGATATTAATGAGTTTTTTGGGTTAATTGAGAACATGGTTGTTGTTCAATAATAAAATTAATCCTCAAAAATACAACTTGCCTAATAATTCTGCACTCCCTATATACTACACTGTTTTACTCCTATACCGCCGCTCCCGGAGCCCACCGCAACTTTAATAAATGTATTAACCCCTAAACCGCCGCTCACGGACCCCGCCGCAACTAATTAAAGTGTTTAACCCCTAAACCGCCGCTCCCGGAGCCCACCTCCACCTAAATAATACTTTATTAACCCCTATTCTGCCGCCACCTACATTATACTTATTAACCCCTAATCTGCCGCCACCTACATTATGCTTATTAACCCCTAATCTGCCCCCTACACCGCCGCCACCTACCTACATTTATTAACCCCTAATCTGCCGCCCCCAACGTCGCCGCCAATATACTAAATTTATTAACCCCTAAACTTAAGTCTAACCCTAACAATAACCCCTACTAACTTAAATATAATTTAAATAAATCTAAATAAAATTCCTATCATTAACTAAATTATTCCTATTTAAAACTAAATACTTACCTATAAAATAAACCCTAAGCTAGCTACAATATAACTAATAGTTACATTGTATCTAGCTTAGGGTTTATTTTTATTTTACAGGCAAGTTTGTATTTATTTTTACTAGGTAGAATAGTTACTAAATAGTTATTAAATATTTACTAACTACCTAGTTAAAATAAATACAAATTGACCTGTAAAATATAACCTAACCTAAGTTACAATTACACTTAACACTACACTATAATTAAATTAATTCCCTAAATTAAATACAATTAAATAAAATTAAATAAAATCATCTAGACATCCGACGCGGGGCATCCTCTTCATCCGACGTCTTCTTGAACAATGACGGTTCCTTTAAGTGACGTCATCCAAGATGGCGTCCCTTCAATTCCGATTGGCTGATAGAATTCTATCAGCCAATCGGAATTAAGGTAGGAAAAATCCTATTGGCTGATGCAATCAGTCAATAGGATTGAAGTTCAATCCTATTGGCTGATCCAATCAACCAACAGGATTGAGCTTGCATTCTATTGGCTGTTCCAATCAGCCAATAGAATGCAAGCTCAATCCTATTGGCTGATTGGATCAGCCAATAGGATTGAACTTTAATCCTATTGGCTGATTGCATCAGCCAATAGGATTTTTGCTACCTTAATTCCGATTGGCTGATAGAATTGAATTGAAGGGACGCCATCTTTGATGACATCACTTAAAGGAACCGTCATTGTTCAAGAAGACGTCGGATGAAGAAGATGCTCCACATCGGATGTCTAGAATATGGAGCCGCTCCGCGCCGGATGGATGAAGATAGAAGATGCCGTCTGGATGAAGACTTCTGCCCGTCTGGAGGACCATGTCTGCCCGTCTGGAGGACCACTTCTGCCAGCTTTGTTGAGGAATTCGGCCCGGTTGGGTGAAGACTTCTCCTGGTAAGGTGATCTTCAAGGGGTTAGTGTTAGGTTTTTTTAAGAGGGTATTGGGTGGGTTTTAGAGTAGGGTTGGTTGTGTGGGTGGTGGGTTTTAATGTTGGGGAGGCATTTGTACTTTTTTTTACAGGTAAAAGAGCTGATTACTTTGGGGCAATGTCCCGCAAAAGGCCCTTTTAAGTGCTATTTGTAATTTAGTGTAGGGTAGTGCTTTTTTATTTTGGGGGGCTTTTTAATTTTGTTAGGGGGATTAGATTAGGTGTAATTAGTTTAAAAATCTTGTTTATTATTTTCTGTAATTTAGTGTTTGTTTTTTGTACTTTAGATAATTTTATTTAATTTTATTTAATTGTATTTAATTTAGAAAATTAATTTAATTATAGTGTAGTGTTAGGTGTAATTGTAAATTAGGTTAGATTTTATTTTACAGGTCAATTTGTATTTATTTTAACTAGGTAGCTAGTAAATAGTTAATAACTCTTTAATAACTATTCTACCTAGTTAAAATAAATACAAACTTGCCTGTAAAATAAAAATAAACCCTTAGCTAAATACAATGTAACTATTAGTTATATTGTAGCTAGCTTAGGGTTTATTTTATAGGTAAGTATTTAGTTTTAAATAGGAATAATTTAGTTAATGATAGGAATATTTATTTTGATTTATTTAAATTATATTTAAGTTAGGGGGTGTTAGGGTTAGGGTTAGACTTAGGTTTAGGGGTTAAAAAATGTAATATACTGGCGGCGCCGTTGGGGGCACCAGATTAGGGGTTAATAAATGTAGGTAGGTGGCGGCGATGTAGGGGCAGCAGATTAGGGGTTAATAAGTATAATGTAGGTGGCGGCAGTGTTGGGGGCGGCAGATTAGGGGTTAATAAGTATAATGTAGGTGGCGGCGGTGTAGGGGGGGCAGATTAGGGGTGTTTAGACTCGGGGTACATGTTAGGGTGTTAGGTGTAAACGTTACCATAGGAATCAATGGGATATCGGGCAGCAGCGAACATGAGCTTTCGCTGCTTTCAGACTCCCATTGATTCCTATGGCATCCGCCACCTCCAGGGCAGCGGATTGAAAACCAGGTACGCTGGGCCGGAATAGTGGCGAGCGTACCTAGTAGAAATTTGATAACTAGCAAAAGTAGTCAGATTGTGCCGAATTTGCATTCGGATCATCTGTAATGATGTATGCATCGATCTGCGTCGGACTGAGTCCGGCAGATCGTATGTTACGTCACAAAATTCTACTTTTGCCGGTCTGTAGGGTTTGATAACTAAGGGGAATCAGGCTCACCACAAATACGCTGCGGAATTCCAGCATATTTGCGGTTGACGGCTTGATAAATAGATGCCATTATCTATCATTTTAAACAATAAAACATTTTTGGAGTAGATTGTCTCTTTAACTAATGTGACCAGATCTCTATTTTTAGGTACAGTCCTGAATTTGAGCAGTCTGTCCCTAATTTTTTTTCAAGGGCTAAGCTAAGCTGTGACCGATTGTCTCAAATTTGCTCTAATGAGATTCAAGTCCCTTATCCCAGTGTGTACATAGCTCTTTTTCTTTATGTTAAAGTAAAGATAACAACAGTTTTATCTTAGCAATATATTTTATTATAGACATTTATTGTAGGTTAACTATTTTCACATGCTGCTGTATACAGTAACAATTTTCAACAGTTTTTTTTTACATCTGCTCGACAATTTTGAGGTCACAACTTCGGGTCTGGGAATGTGGTCTCACTTACATTAACACATGTACACAGTAGTCATTGCCCCTTGTCTGCCTGGAGCACATGGATAGTGGTGATTTAACACCAGGGGGCCCATTTATCAAAGGGCCTGCGGATCAGATCCGCAAGACCTCGCTAAATGCGGAGAGCAATACGCTCTCCGCATTTAACATTGCACCAGCAGCTCACAAGAGCTGCTGGTGCAACGCCGCCCCCTGCTGACTCGCGGCCAATCGGCTGCCAGCAGGGGGGTGTCAATCAACCCGATCGTACTCGATCGTGTTGATTTCTGGCGATTCCTGTCCGCCTGCTCAGAGCAGGCGGACAGGGTTATGAAGCAGCGGTCTTTAGACTGAAGACTCGCCAGAAACACGGCCCTTCAAGCTCCGTACGGAGCTTGATAAATGGGCCTGCATGACTGCCAGTAACACATAAGTCATTGGGGCGGGTTTTACCCTCCTTAACTACCAGTAACACATAGATTAGAACATGCAAAGTATGACTTCTCTCTGAGCCATATTTGTAATGCATAGAGGCATTTTGCATTTAACATACACTAAAAAAAAATGGACATCTATGCTATACGCTTCACATGTATGGTTGGTAGCTGTGCTCCATAACAAATACAGTTATAAGTAACTGGGAGCGCCTAAAACAAATCAGACTTAAGTGTGATAGAATGGTAATTTATTAAAATTAAAAATCAATTTATTATTTATTTATACAAAATTAAATTTTATATAATATAACAACATAAACAAAACAAAAAAACACATAATAAATAGTTGTATGGACTAGTACCATAGAAAACCTTAAACATATATGGCCATATAGTAATAAAAATTTCCACGTTGTGTAAAAAATACCCAAGTCTGAGTAAAAAAAAATGTCATAAAGATGTATCCAATACAGAAAGTGCCCTAATGAGTGATATAAATCATATTTAATATGTGTAGTCTTCATCCACAGAAAAACTCTGTGAAGATCATAGTACCTAAAAAAAATAATTGTGTACATAGTGCAAAAAATCTGTGAAAGTATAAATGAAAATCCCCCAGTACTATAAAGGCTTACCAGATGCAATCTTGGATTAAACTTGAGCCAATAAAACTTCATCAATGTGTTTCAGCCCTCATAAGGGCCTTTATCCAGAGTGGTGTAAACTCAGTAAATTAAGCAGATTTATAACCCCTAAAAGCCAATCAAATGTAACTTCCTCTTCCAAAAATTTTCCTGCCTAAATTTGCCCACATAAAACATATGATACTAACTTTCAATATAGCGTATCAAAGGATCAAAAATATTATTTACCCATATAAGACATATGAAGCCCATTGCCAATATGGCGTTTCCTCTATCAAAGAATCAAAGCATTATTTGCCCATATATATATATATATCTTTAAAATGCGTTATTGCGCATGCATATGGTACTAAACTAAAAGGGCATAGAAATAAGTACTTTTTATTGGGCTAGAAATTTCCTTTCTCTAAGTCTGAAGCAATAAAGATCAATAGACGTTCATTCGTGGAAACTAAACGAATATTCATACAAATTTTGTAGTGAAACAGGGACATTAGTTTAGTTTCCATAAAACGAATATCCGAATGATTGTACCCAGAAATTCAAAGAAAACAAATACATGCTAATGAAATTCATCAGAATTCATTAGTTTCCTTTTAATGGTTAAAATGCTTACCTTTTGCCCGCTGGAGAGCTGTGCTAATTGGTCCTCTTCTTCACAGAGCCCAGGCCGAGGCTTAGCATGGCGGCTCCCTGCTCCTGCACTAAAGGACATTCTCTGGGACTCCCTGCGCTAAGCATCCTTTTAGCACGGTCGGGGCTCTGTGAAGAAGAGCAGTTTAGCGTGACTCTTTTTCACCTATAGCTTTGGAACATTTACATTTGTTTAACGAAACTGAAAGTAAATGTTCTAAGAATTTTCAGTATTTGTTTAATTTAAAACGAAAATAAATACAAAATAATGCAGTTAACGAATATTCAGGGAAACTAATGTTTCACGGCTGCACATGTCTATTAATGAGGATATTGGAAACAACATGCAATGAAGAGCAAATTAACTCAGGAACAAAAGGAAACTAAAGTTTGAACTGGCTGTTCAATATTTCAATTTATATTTCTCCCTTGTGGTTGTTAGCTTATGGAAAGCAGACATGAGTCTCTCTGATTGTAGAGAAGGTTATTAGAAGCATAAAAACAGTATTTGAGGACAGATAAATCAATAGATTGATCTAGTTTACGGATCATGAAAAAAGGCCTAATTTCTACTAGTTATATATATATATATATATATATATATATATATATATATATATATATTGTGACTGAGAAGAATGATTAGGTTAATTAGACAAATTAAGCCGTTAAAGGGACAGTAAACTCTAAAAAATATATTGTATATTTGTAAGAGCACTATTTAAACACGTTAAAAATATTTTTGCATGAAAAAAGGTTCCTGAAGGTAAAAGGAAGAGAACAACTGGGCCTTATTGCTCACTGGCTGACAGTGGTACAGTTCAGTTTTTTTCTTCATATATTTTATTTTAAAAAAAAGAAAAATAAATGTCCTTTTATTCAATACAGCAACAAAATTATATTGGTTCTTTTTAAGAAAACTTGAGTTATAGGGCTGGTGACATGATGAAACACTCCTCCATTGTGGGCCAGATTATAAGTGGAGCGTAAAATATTGCTTTCTCTACTCCACTTTATAATACCAAATGTGCCCAGGTTTATAGGTGAGGTGCAATGCGCTCACAAGAGTGCGCTTCCATTGGCTCTAATGGGAGCCTCGTTCTGATGCCATCATACCACAAGCTTGTAATGGCTGGTTATTTATTGCGCGCCTGCAAACGGGCGAATTTGCGCTTCACTTATAATCTAGCCCTTTATTGGCATTATGTGCTCCAAGCCCATCTGAGTAATTTATAGTGCTCCATTCAAGGGGTGCAAAAGTTTTTGTTTTTAATTGCTCAATCTAAAATGAGGAATATAAAAACATTAAAATGTATGTACTGAAAAATAAATATTGTTTCTTCTGTTATGTGTGATCAGTCCACGGGTCATCATTACTTCTGGGATATAACTCCTCCCCAACAGGAAATGCAAGAGGATTCACCCAGCAGAGCTGCATATAGCTCCTCCCCTCTACGTCAGTCCCAGTCATTCTCTTGCACCCAACGACTAGATAGGATGTGTGAGAGGACTATGGTGATTATACTTAGTTTTTATGACTTCAATCAAAAGTTTGTTATTTTAAAATAGCACCGGAGCGTGTTATTACTTCTCTGGCAGAGTTTGAGGAAGAATCTGTCAGAGTTTTTTACTATGATTTTAACCGGAGTAGTTAAGATCATATTGCTGTTCTCGGCCATCTGAGGGAGGTAAAGGCTTCAGATCAGGGGACAGCGGGCAGATGAATCTGCATTGAGGTATGTAGCAGTTTTTATTTTCTGAATGGAATTGATGAGAAAATCCTGCCATACCGTTAAAATGACATGTATGTATACTCTTCAGTATTCTGGGGATGGTATTTCACCGGAACTACTCTGTTAAAGGTCACTAATCCTTTTTAATAACTATTTATCATGTTAAACGTTTTTGCTGGAATGTAGAATCGTTTACATTGCTGAGGTACTGTGTGAATAAATATTTGGGCATTATTTTCCACTTGGCAGTTTTTTTGCTTTAATTGTGACAGTTTCGTTTCTCTTCACTGCTGTGTGGGAGAGGGAGGGGCCGTTTTTGGCGCTCTTTGCTACGCATCAAAAAATACCAGTCAGTTACTTTTATATTTCCTGCATGATCCGGTTCATCTCTGATAGATCTCAGGGGTCTTCAAACTTCTTTGAAGGGAGGTAAATTCTCTCAGCAGAGCTGTGAGAATTCTTATAGTGACTGTGAATAAAAACGTTGCTTTGTATTTTTTATGTCAAATTTAATTATTATTATTTTACTAATGGGAACAAACCTTTGCTAAAAGTTTTGTTGTTTTAAAGTTTGATGCTATAACTGTTTTTCAGTTCATTATTTCAACTGTCATTTAATCGTTAGTACCTCTTTGAGGCACAGTACGTTTTTTGCTAAAAAAAGATTATAACCAAGTTGTAAGTTTTTTGCTAGTGTGTTAAACATGTCTGACTCAGAGGAAGATATCTGTGTCATTTGTTCCAATGCCAAGGTGGAGCCCAATAGAAATTTATGTACTAACTGTATTGATGCTACTTTAAATAAAAGTCAATCTGTACAATGTGAACAAATTTCACCAAACAGCGAGGGGAGAGTTATGCCGACTAACTCGCCTCACGCGGCAGTACC
This sequence comes from Bombina bombina, assembly GCF_027579735.1. NCBI lineage: Eukaryota > Metazoa > Chordata > Amphibia > Anura > Bombinatoridae > Bombina > Bombina bombina. The sequence continues at coordinate 376,239,809 of NC_069501.1, forward strand.
TGCATCTCCCGCCCGGGAGGTGCGTGATATTTTGGCGCCTAGTACATCTGGGCGGCCATTACAGATAACATTACAAGATATGGCTACTGTTATGACTGAAGTTTTGTCTAAATTACCAGAACTAAGAGGCAAGCGTGATCACTCTGGGGTGAGAACAGAGTGCGCTGACAATGCTAGGGCCATGTCTGATACTGCGTCACAGCTCGCAGAGCATGAGGACGGAGAGCTTCATTCTGTGGGTGACGGTTCTGATCCAAACAGATTGGACTCAGATATTTCAAATTTTAAATTTAAATTGGAGAACCTCCGTGTATTACTAGGGGAGGTCTTAGCAGCTCTCAACGATTGTAACACCGTTGCAATACCAGAGAAACTGTGTAGGTTGGATAAATACTTTGCGGTACCGGCGAGTACTGACGTTTTTCCTATACCTAAGAGACTAACTGAAATTGTTACTAAGGAGTGGGATAGACCCGGTGTGCCGTTCTCACCCCCTCCAATATTTAGAAAGATGTTTCCAATAGACGCCACCACTCGGGACTTATGGCAAACGGTCCCCAAGGTGGAGGGAGCAGTTTCTACTTTAGCTAAGCGTACCACTATCCCGGTGGAGGATAGCTGTGCTTTCTCAGATCCAATGGATAAAAAATTAGAGGGTTACCTTAAGAAAATGTTTGTTCAACAAGGTTTTATTTTACAACCCCTTGCATGTATCGCGCCGATTACGGCTGCGTCAGCATTTTGGATTGAGTCGCTTGAAGAGAACCTTAGTTCATCTACGCTAGACGACATTACGGACAGGCTTAGAGTCCTTAAACTAGCTAATTCCTTCATTTCGGAGGCCGTAGTACATTTAACCAAACTTACGGCTAAGAACTCAGGATTCGCCATACAGGCACGTAGGGCGCTGTGGCTAAAATCCTGGTCAGCTGATGTTACTTCTAAGTCCAAATTACTTAATATACCTTTCAAGGGGCAGTCTTTATTTGGGCCCGGTTTGAAAGAGATTATCGCTGACATTACAGGAGGTAAGGGCCACGCCCTACCTCAAGACAAAGCCAAAGCTAAGGCTAGACAGTCTAATTTTCGTCCCTTTCGGAACTTCAAAACAGGAGCAGCATCAACCTCCACTGCACCAAAACAGGAAGGAGCTGTTGCTCGTTACAGGCAAGGCTGGAAGCCTAACCAGTCCTGGAACAAGAGCAAGCAGGCCAGGAAACCTGCTGCTGCCCCAAAGACAGCATGAACCGAGAGCCCCCGATCCGGGACCGGATCTAGTGGGGGGCAGACTCTCTCTCTTCGCCCAGGCCTGGGCAAGAGATGTTCAGGATCCCTGGGCACTAGAGATCATATCTCAGGGATACCTTCTAGACTTCAAATTATCTCCCCCAAGAGGGAGATTTCATCTGTCAAGGTTGTCAACAAACCAGATAAAGAAAGAAGCGTTTCTACGCTGCGTACAAGATCTGTTAATAATGGGAGTGATCCATCCGGTTCCGCGGTCGGAACAAGGACAAGGGTTCTACTCAAACCTGTTTGTGGTTCCCAAAAAAGAGGGAACTTTCAGGCCAATCTTAGATTTAAAGATTCTAAACAAATTCCTAAGAGTTCCATCGTTCAAAATGGAAACTATTCGGACAATCTTACCCATGATCCAAGAGGGTCAGTACATGACCACAGTGGATTTAAAGGATGCTTACCTTCACATACCGATCCACAAAGATCATCACCGGTATCTAAGGTTTGCCTTCTTAGACAGGCACTACCAGTTTGTAGCTCTTCCATTCGGATTGGCTACGGCTCCAAGAATCTTCACAAAGGTTCTGGGTGCCCTTCTGGCGGTACTAAGACCGCGAGGGATTTCGGTAGCTCCATACCTAGACGACATTCTAATACAAGCTTCAAGCTTTCAAACTGCCAAGTCTCATACAGAGTTAGTTCTGGCATTTCTAAGGTCGCATGGATGGAAAGTAAACGAAAAGAAGAGTTCTCTTTTTCCTCTCACAAGAGTTCCATTCTTGGGGACTCTTATAGATTCTGTAGAAATGAAGATTTACCTGACAGAGGACAGGTTAACAAAGCTTCAAAATGCATGCCGTGTCCTTCATTCCATTCAACACCCGTCAGTAGCTCAATGCATGGAGGTGATCGGCTTAATGGTAGCGGCAATGGACATAGTACCTTTTGCACGCCTACACCTCAGACCTCTGCAATTAGGCATGCTAAGTCAGTGGAATGGGGATTACTCAGATTTGTCCCCTACTCTGAATCTGAATCAAGAGACCAGAAATTCTCTTCTATGGTGGCTTCATCGGCCACACCTGTCCAGGGGGATGCCATTCAGCAGGCCAGACTGGACAATTGTAACAACAGACGCCAGCCTACTAGGTTGGGGCGCTGTCTGGAATTCTCTGAAGGCTCAGGGACTATGGAATCAGGAGGAGAGTCTCCTTCCAATAAACATTCTGGAATTGAGAGCAGTTCTCAATGCCCTTCTAGCTTGGCCCCAATTAACAACTCGGGGGTTCATCAGGTTTCAGTCGGACAACATCACGACTGTAGCTTACATCAACCATCAGGGAGGGACAAGAAGCTCCCTAGCAATGGTGGAAGTATCAAAGATAATTCGCTGGGCAGAGTCTCACTCTTGCCACCTGTCAGCAATCCACATCCCGGGAGTGGAGAACTGGGAGGCGGATTTCTTGAGTCGCCAGACTTTTCATCCGGGGGAGTGGGAACTTCATCCGGAGGTCTTTGCCCAAATACTTCGACGTTGGGGCAAACCAGAGATAGATCTCATGGCGTCTCGCCAGAACGCCAAACTTCCTCGCTACGGGTCCAGATCCAGGGATCCGGGAGCGGTTCTGATAGATGCTTTGACAGCACCTTGGAACTTCGGGATGGCTTATGTGTTTCCACCCTTTCCGCTGCTTCCTCGATTGATTGCCAAAATCAAACAGGAGAGAGCATCAGTGATTCTAATAGCGCCTGCATGGCCACGCAGGACTTGGTATGCAGATCTAGTGGACATGTCATCCTGTCCGCCTTGGTCTCTACCTCTAAGACAGGACCTTCTGATACAGGGTCCATTCAAACATCAAAATCTAACTTCTCTGAAGCTGACTGCTTGGAAATTGAACGTTTGATTTTATCAAAACGTGGTTTTTCTGAGTCGGTTATTGATACCCTGATACAGGCTAGGAAGCCTGTTACCAGAAAGATTTACCATAAAATATGGCGTAAATACCTATACTGGTGCGAATCCAAACATTACTCCTGGAGTAAGGTTAGGATCTCTAGGATATTGTCTTTTCTACAAGAAGGGTTAGAAAAGGGTTTATCAGCTAGTTCATTAAAGGGACAGATTTCAGCTCTGTCCATCTTGTTACACAGGCGTCTGTCAGAAAATCCAGACGTCCAGGCTTTTTGTCAGGCTTTAGCTAGGATCAAGCCTGTGTTTAAAGCTGTTGCTCCGCCATGGAGTTTAAACTTAGTTCTTAACGTTTTACAGGGTGTTCCTTTTGAACCCCTTCATTCCATTGATATAAAATTGTTATCTTGGAAAGTTCTGTTTTTAATGGCTATTTCCTCGGCTCGAAGAGTCTCTGAGTTATCAGCCTTACATTGTGATTCTCCTTATCTGATTTTTCACTCAGACAAGGTAGTTCTGCGTACTAAACCTGGGTTCTTACCTAAGGTGGTCACTAACAGGAATATCAATCAAGAGATTGTTGTTCCATCCTTGTGTCCAAATCCTTCTTCAAAGAAGGAACGTCTTCTACACAATCTGGATGTAGTTCGTGCCCTCAAGTTCTACTTGCAGGCAACTAAAGATTTTCGCCAAACTTCTTCCCTGTTTGTCGTTTATTCTGGACAGAGGAGAGGTCAAAAAGCTTCTGCTACCTCTCTCTCTTTTTGGCTTCGTAGCATAATACGTTTAGCCTATGAGACTGCTGGTCAGCAGCCTCCTGAAAGAATTACAGCTCACTCCACTAGAGCTGTGGCTTCCACTTGGGCCTTTAAGAATGAGGCCTCTGTTGAACAGATTTGCAAGGCTGCAACTTGGTCTTCGCTTCATACTTTTTCCAAATTTTACAAATTTGACACTTTTGCTTCTTCGGAGGCTATTTTTGGGAGAAAGGTTCTTCAGGCAGTGGTTCCTTCTATATAATGAGCCTGCCTATCCCTCCCGTCATCCGTGTACTTTTGCTTTGGTATTGGTATCCCAGAAGTAATGATGACCCGTGGACTGATCACACATAACAGAAGAAAACATAATTTATGCTTACCTGATAAATTCCTTTCTTCTGTTGTGTGATCAGTCCACGGCCCGCCCTGTTTTAAGGCAGGTAAATATCTTTTAAATTATACTCCAGTCACCACTTCACCCTTGGTTACTCCTTTCTCGTTGATTCTTGGTCGAATGACTGGGACTGACGTAGAGGGGAGGAGCTATATGCAGCTCTGCTGGGTGAATCCTCTTGCATTTCCTGTTGGGGAGGAGTTATATCCCAGAAGTAATGATGACCCGTGGACTGATCACACAACAGAAGAAAGGAATTTATCAGGTAAGCATAAATTATGTTTTTTATGTGGTGTGTCACTATCCACCAATGAAGCTGACCTGCTTATCAACCAGAGATCACTCAGGCCCAGTGGCACTTAGTGTTAGCTTCAAAATCAAAATAAACAGCTTTAATTAAAAATGTTCACGTAAAAATATTGTTTAGACAATACATTAATAGTGTTATTTTTATATGAATGACTGATGGGGTCCACAGACTGGACAACCTGTAATGATGGGGCACTGGTGGTAGGTGGGGTCACCCAATTCCCTCCAAATGCTCTACCTTAGGCCCCACCATACAGTTTTCACTACTGAGTAGTTAGTTTATCACCTTGGTTGCTAGTAGCATACAATAATTTTTCCTCCTTTGTTATCATTAAAGGGACAGTCTACACCAGAATTGTTTTTGTTTAAAAAGATAGATAAGGCCTTTACTACCCATTCCCCAGCTTTTCACAATCAACATTGTTATATTAATATACTTTATAACATTTTAACCTCTAAATTTCTGCCTGTTTCTAAGGCACTAAAGACAGCCTCTTGTCACATGCTTTTTTATTTGCTCTTCACAACAGGGGAGTGCTAGTTCATGTGAGATATATAGATAACATTGTGCTAACGCCCATGGTTTGTGGCAGACACTGCACTAATTGTATAAAATGCAGGGGGCTGTCAGAAAAGGCTTAGATACAATGTAATCACAGAGGTAAAACATGTATTAATATAACCATGTGAGTTATGCTAAACTGGAGAATGGGTAATAAAGGCATTGGCATCTACTTCTCAAGCCGTCAACTTACTTGCATTCGACGGCACCAATACGCTCGCCTAAGATCGACTAACATCACGGCCGCGGACCTGAATACATTCTCCAAATTTACCAAAAAATCTGTCAAAAAGCCGCGCACCAAGTACGGGGAGATGAGCAGCGGACTGTTGTTAACTAACATTCATCGATCTCGCTGCTATTCAGCTTTTTCCCAGCTTTATTGGTATACTGTCACCAAACACCCACACTATACTACACTGTTTTACTCCTATACCGCCACTCCCGGAGCCCACCGCAACTCTAATAAATGTATTAACCCCTAAACCGCCGCTCATGGACCCCGCAGCAACTAAATAAAGTGTTTAACCCCTAAACCGCTGCTCCCGGTGCCCACCGCCACCTACATAATACTTATTAACCCCTATTCTGCCGCCCCCTACACCGCCGCCACCTACATTATACTTGTTAACCCCTAATCTGCCGCCCCCTACATTATACTTATTAACCCCTAATCTGCCCCCCTACACCGCCGCCACCTACCTACATTTATTAACCCCTAATCTGCCGCCCCCAACGTCGCCGCCACTATATTAAATTTATTAACCCCTAAACTTAAGTCTAACCCTAACAATAACCCCAACTAACTTAAATATAATTTAAATAAATCTAAATAAAATTCCTATCATTAACTAAATTATTACTATTTAAAACTAAATACTTACCTATAAAATAAACCCTAAGCTAGCTACAATATACCTAATAGTTACATTGTATCTAGCTTAGGGTTTATTTTTATTTTACAGGCAATTTTATATTTATTTTTACTAGGTAGAATAGTTACTAAATAGTTATTAAATATTTACTAACTACCTAGTTAAAATAAATACAAATTGACCTGTAAAATATAAACTAACCTAAGTTACAATTACACTTAACACTACACTATAATTAAATGAATTCCCTAAATTAAATACAATTAAATAAAATTAAATAAAATTATCTAAAGTACAAAAAAAAAAAACGACTAAATTACAGAAAATAATAAACCAATTACAAGATTTTGAAACTAATTACACCTAATCTAATCCTCTTAACAAAATAAAAAAGCCCCCCCAAAATAAAAAAAAAGCCCTACCCTACACTAAATTACAAATAGCCCTTAAAAGGGCCTTTTGCGGGGCATTTCCCCAAAGTAATCAGCTCTTTTACTTGTAAAAAAAAGTACAAATGCCCCCCCTCATTAAAACCCACCACCCACACAACCAACCCTACTCTAAAACCCACCCAATACCACTTAAAAAACCTAACACTAACCCCTTGAAGATCACCTTACCGGGAGAAGTCTTCACCCAACCGGGCCGAAGTCCTCAACGAAGCCGACAGAAGTGGTCCTCCAGACGGGCAGAAGTGGTCCTCCAGACGGGCAAAAGTCTTCATCCAGACGGCATCTTCTATCTTCATCCACCCGGCGCGGAGCGGCTCCATCTTCTAGACATCCGACACGGAGCATCCTCTTCATCCGACGTCTTCTTGAACAATGACGGTTCCTTTAAGTGACGTCATCCAAGATGGCGTCCCTTCAATTCCGATTGGCTGTTAGAATTCTATCAGCCAATCAGAATTAAGGTAGGAAAAATCCTATTGGCTGATGCAATCAGTCAATAGGATTGAAGTTCAATCCTATTGGCTGATCCAATCAACCAACAGGATTGAGCTTGCATTCTATTGGCTGTTCCAATCAGCCAATAGAATGCAAGCTCAATCCTATTGGCTAATTGTTCAAGAAGACATCGGATGAAGAAGATGCTCCGCATCGGATGTCTAGAAGATGGAACCGCTCCGTGCCGGATGGATGAAGATAGAAGATGCAGTCTGGATGAAGACTTCTGCCCGTCTGGAGGACCACGTCTGCCCGTCTGGAGGACCACTTCTGCCGGCTTTGTTGAGGAATTCGGCCCGGTTGGGTGAAGACTTCTCCTGGTAAGGTGATCTTCAAGGGGTTAGTGTTAGGTTTTTTTAAGAGGGTATTGGGTGGGTTTTAGAGTAGGGTTGGTTGTGTGGGTGGTGGGTTTTAATGTTGGGGAGGCATTTGTACTTTTTTTTTACAGGTAAAAGAGCTGATTACTTTGGGGCAATGCCCTGCAAAAGGCCTTTTTAAGGGCTATTTGTAATTTAGTGTAGGGTAGTGCTTTTTTATTTTGGGGGGCTTTTTAATTTTGTTAGGGGGATTAGATTAGGTGTAATTAGTTTAAAAATCTTGTCATTTGTTTATTATTTTCTGTAATTTAGTGTTTGTTTTTGTACTTTAGATAATTTTATTTAATTTTATTTAATTGTATTTAATTTAGAAAATTAATTTTATTATAGTGTAGTGTTAGGTGTCATTGTAACTTAGGTTAGGTTTTATTTTACAGGTCAATTTGTATTTATTTTAACTTGGTAGCTAGTAAATAGTTAATAACTATTTAATAACTATTCTACCTAGTTAAAATAAATACAAACTTGCCTGTAAAATAAAAATAAACCCTAAGCTAGATACAATGTAACTATTAGTTATATTGTAGCTAGCTTAGGGTTTATTTTATAGGTAAGCATTTAGTTTTAAATAGGAACAATTTAGTTAATGATAGGAATATTTATTTTGATTTATTTAAATTATATTTAAGTTAGGGGGTGTTAGGGTTAGGGTTAGACTTAGGTTTAGGGGTTAAAAAAATTTAATATACTGGCGGCGACATTGGGGGCGCCAGATTAGGGGTTAATAAATGTAGGTAGGTGGCGCCGATGTAGGGGCAGCAGATTAGGGGTTAATAAGTATAATGTAGGTGGCGGCAGTGTTGGGGGTGGCAGATTAGGGGTTAATAAGTATAATGTAGGTGGCGGCGGTGTAGGGGGGGGGCAGATTAGGGGTGTTTAGACTCGGGGTACATGTTTAGGGTGTTAGGTGTAAACGTTACCATAGGAATCAATGTGATATCGGGCAGCAGCGAACATGAGCTTTCGCTGCTTTCAGACTCCCATTGATTCCTATAGCATCCGCCACCTCCAGGGCAGCGGATTGAAAACCAGGTACGCTGGGCCGGAATAGTGGCGAGCGTACCTGGTAGAAATTTGATAACTAGCAAAAGTAGTCAGATTGTGCCGAATTTGCATTCGGAGCATCTGTAATGATGTATGCATCGATCTGCGTCGGACTGAGTCCGGCGGATAATATGTTATGTCCCAAAATTCTACTTTTGCCAGTCTGTAGGGTTTGATAACTAAGGGGAATCAGGCTCGCCACAAATACGCTGCGGAATTCCAGCGTATTTGCGGTTGACGGCTTGATAAATAGATGCCATTATCTATCTTTTTAAACAATAAAACATTTTTGGAGTAGATTGTCTCTTTAACTAATGTGACCAGATCTCTATTTTTAGGTACAGTCCTGAATTTGAGCAGTCTGTCCCTAATTTTTTTCAAGGGCTAAGCTAAGCTGTGACCAATTGTCTCAAATTTGCTCTAATGAGATTCAAGTCCCTTATCCCAGTGTGTACAGAGCTCTTTTTCTTTATGTTAAAGTAAAGATAAAACCAGTTTTATCTTAGCAATATATTTTATTATAGACATTTATTGTAGGTTAACTATTTTCACATGCTGCTGTGTAGATTAACAATTTTCCACAGTTTTTTTTACATCTGCTCAACATTTTTGAGGTCACAACTTCGGGTCTGGCAATGTGGTCTCACTTACATTAACACATGTACACAGTAGTCATTGCCCCTTGTCTGCCTGGAGCACATGGATAGTGGTGATTTAACACCATGACTGCCAGTAACACATAAGTCATTGGGGCGGGTTTTACCCTCCTTAGCTACCAGAAACACATAGATTAGAACAAGCAAAGTATGACTTCTCTCTGAGCCATATTTGTAATGCATAGAGGCATTTTGCATTTAACGAACACTAAAAAAAATGGACATCTATGCTATACGCTTCACATGTAGGGTTGGTAGCTGTGCTCCATAACAAATACAGTTATAAGTAACTGGGAGCGCCTAAAACAAATCAGACTTAAGTGTGATAGAATGGTGATTTATTAAAATTAAAAATCAATTTATTATTTATTTATACAAAATTAAATGTTATATAATACATCAACATAAACAAAAAAAAAACACATAATCAATAGTTGTATGGACTAGTACCATAGAAAACCTTAAACATATATGGCCATATAGTAATAACAATTTCCACGTAAAAAATGCCCAAATCTGAGTTAAAAAAAAATGTGTCCAAAAGATGTATCCAATACAGAAAGTGCCCTAATGAGTGATATAAATCATATTTAATATGTGTAGTCTTCATCCACAGAAAAACTCTGTGAAGATCATAGTACCTAAAAAAAAAAATTGTGTACATAGTGCAAAAAACCTGTGAAAGTATAAATGAAAAGCCCCCAGTACTATAAAGGCTTACCAGATGCAATCTTGGATTAAACATGAGCCAATAAAACCTCATCAATGTGTTTCAGCCCTCATAAGGGCCTTTATCCAGAGTGGTGTAAGCTCAGTAAATTAAGCAGATTTATAACCCCTAAGAGCCAATCAAATGTAACTTCCTCTTCCAAAATTTTCCTGCCTAAATGTGCCCACATAAAACATATGATACCAATTTTCAATATAGCGTATCAAAGGATCAGAAATATTATTTGCCCATATAAGACATATGAAGCCCATTGCCAATATGGCGTTTCCTCTATCAAAGAATCAAAACATTATTTGCCCATATAAAACAAATGTTGTCCATTTACAATATGGTGTATCCTCTGTCAAAAGATAAAAGTATTATTTGCCCATATAAAACATATGATTGCTCATTTTAAATGTGGTGTGTCCTTAATCAAAGGATCAAAGTATTATTTGCCCATAATTAAAAAATACATAAAAAGTAAAATACAGAATATTAATATTAAAACCACATCTTAGTGTAAAATTACAATGAAAATATACATAAAATGTAGGAAATATTTAAAATATTTAAAATAAAATATATTAAAAATATATGCAAACAAGACATGCAAATATTATATTAAAAATGAGTACACACATACATATGATCACTATAAACCTGAATTAAAATATAGAAAATTGTATGCCTAAAAAATATTAAAATGTTGCCTACGGTTTAGACATTAATAGCTGTGTGTTGAGTTGAGCAAATTTACACTGTTATACTGGATGTACACTCACTACTTTACATTGTAACAAAGTGTAATTTCTTTAGTGTTGTCACATGAAAAGATATAATAAAATATTTACAAAAATGTGAGGGGTGTACTCACTTTTGTGAGATACTGTATATACTGTAGATATATATTTACAGGGAACACACAGTTCCCATAGACAGAAAAAATACGGCACTGAAAAGTGCCTTTACACTGCGAAAAACAACACACCCGCCAACTTTAGCCCCCAAAAACTGCTTAGTGCTGCTATCTTTATTTTTTAGTAAAATATATTTTCACTTGATTTTGGGGGGTATTTGGTGGACATTTATAAAATTAACCTGGCTGTTTTTTTATCGTGCGCACACAAGCAGGCAAAGTTGTCTCTCTTACCAGTTTCTCTCTGAAGACTGTCAGCAGCAATTCTCCAGCTTTACCTCCCTGGTATCTGCCTGCTTAAAGGGATACTCTAGTCAAAATTAAACATTCATGATTCAGATAGAGCATGCAATTTTAAGCAACTTTCTAATTTACTCCTATTATCAATTTTTCTTTGTTCTCTTGTTACCTTTACTTGAAAAAGCAAGAATGTAAGTTTAGAAACCGGACCATTTTTGGTTCAGAACCTGGGTAGTGCTTTCTGATTGGTGTCTAAATGTAATTTAGGCACAGTAAGCACAGATTTATACAGGAAACCAATCACAGGTAACACACTGCTTCATGTGAACAGTAACCACCTGAAAAGGGTTTTTAAGGCCATAACTAAGGGCCAGATGGTTAGAGTTAGAAGAAATTGCACCACTCAGTCACAGTTTGAGAAGCAATCAAATTTCCTACTGGCCAGGCTCAAGTATAGAAATTATCTGGAACCTATGACAAAGGGAGTTAAGAAATCGGTAGCCTCTTTGAATAGGGATACACTATTGAAGAACAGAAACAGGCATGATGAATCAAGAGTAGCTAAACAAGCTCTCTTTATTACTACATATAGTGATCAGTATTATGAGATCTGCAAAATAATGAGTAAACACTTTATTATGTTGGCTGCAGACGAGGATCTGGTTGATCTATTAGAAAGAGGGTGCAAGTTTGCCTACAAGCGGGGTGTGACTAAAGGGAACATGGTATCCCCCACTTATCTTAAATTGGTAAACTAAACATCCAGTTCATGGTTGACTGTAAAGGGGGTGTACAGGTGTCATAACTCCACATGTAAAGCCTGTGAGTATGTATTAATAGGGGATGGTTTCAAATGTGAGATGACAGGAGAGGTTTTTTCACATAACAAATGTTACAATTGCAGGGCTACCTATGTGGTCTATTTACTCACGTGTATGGAGTGCAAGATCCAATACGTGGGTAGGGAAGTCAGAACTAGAATAAGAGAACATGTCGGTAACATAAAAACAGGATCTCTGACCACACCCCTTGTTAGACACTTTTAGGATTTTCATCAACAAGACCTAACACTTTGAGGTGGACGATAATAGACCAAATTCAGGTTGGGAACAGAGGTGGAGATAGGGACAGATTGCTTGTCAGGCAGGAGGTTTTCTGGATCTTCAAATTTAAAACCAAGACCTCAAATGGGTTAAACTCAGAGTTCGACCTGATTAACTTTTGGGAGTGATCATTGGTTATGAAACAGAACTACCCTGCAGATTAGGTTTCCTTAGGGCTAGAGAAAAAAAGAGGATGTAGCCCTGAAAGATATCGCAAAAGATATTGCAGGAGGTTCCCTCTCTTTTTCCCCTTCTGAGTGCATATAGATGTACCTGTTTATTTCATGTATACTAGGGTATTTGGGTTAATTTCCCCTATTACACCTAACCATCAATTTATACATTAAACAGTTCTCTTTCCCGTCCTTCCTTTTTTCCTACTCCCAGTCCCCCCCCACCCCGTCTCCCCAAGTTTTAGTCTTAAGACAATAGTCTAGACTACTTGTTATTCTCTAAAGAGGAGATAACACAGAACCATATGTAATATATACATTAGTTGTTATAGTTATATTTGGTTGTAGATGGGGGGGGGGGTGGTTTCACCTGTAAGCCTAGACTATTAGACAGAACAAGGCTTTGACAGCATTCATTTAAAAAATTGAGCTAAATAGGTTGGAGAAATGTACTGCTTTGTTGATTTTTTCACTTTTTGTATTCAATCACTATGTAATCAATGATGGAGGTGTGGCTTCTTTTGTTTTAATGTTTTATCCAATGAAAGCCCTTGTGTGACTACTTAGGGAGAATGTGACAGTAAGATCATTAGCTATGACTACGGCCTAACAGCCAAAACGTGTCAGCGGATTTCACAGCCACAGCCTGCTCCTATGCCATGATGATGTGCGATTTTAATCACTAATATAGGCTTACCTTTTATGATTCCCACCGGAGACTTTCATTACTCTTTTGTTTGGCTTTCTGATTGGTGTCTAAATGTAGCCACCAATCAGCAAGCGCTACCCAGGTTCTGAACCAAAAATAGGCCGGCTCCTAAGCTTACATTCAAATAAAGATACCAAGAGAATGAAGAAAAATTGATAATAGGAGTAAATTAGAAAGTTGCTTAAAACTGCATGCTCTATCTGAATCATGAAAGTTTACTTTTGACTAGACGATCCATTTAATGAGAGAGAGACTGCTTACCACAGACCTGCATATTAAGCCTTACACTGATTAAATGTGAGTCAGGTGTGTGAACTGCAGTAGAAAGTTAACCCATACCTTACAGAGGAAACACTGACCTTTCTATAATCTCCTGCTGACATAAATGTCATGTTTCACCCTATCACAATATATATATATATATATATATATATATATATATATATATATATATATATATATACACGTTGATTGGAGTAGCCGTGTTAGTCCAGAGATTTAGATATCAAAATAACAAGAGTATTGCATTGAGCAATGATACTTTTTTATTGGACTAACTATATATTTATAAGTTGACAAGCTTTCGGAAGAGTTCCTTCCTTTATCAAGTTTGAAGCAATACTGACCAATTCAATGGAATTTACAGATTCTGTGTTTTAAGATATAATCTGTAAATTCCATTGAATTTGAAATGCAAGAATGTAAGTTTAGATGCCGGCCCATTTTTGGTGAACAACCTGGGTTGCTCTTGCTGATTGGTGGATAAATTAATCCGCCAAGAAAAAAGTGCTGTTCAGAGTTCTGAACAACAAAAAAAGCTTAGATGCCTTCTTTTTCAAATAAAGATAGCAAGAGAACTAAGAATAATTGATACTAGGAGTAAATTAGAAAGTTGCTTAAAATTGCATGCTCTTTCTGAATCACGAAAGAAAAAATGTGGGTTCAGTGTCCCTTTAAATGACAGTAAACACCTTGTGATTACAAGACATTTCTGTTGTGCTGCTATAAATTAACATATCAGCCAAGTCTTAATGTTTTTAAAACAAATTAACATCCTTTACTACAGTTTTTTTAATAGCCACACTCCACTCACCATTTTTTAGTTCACAGACAACAAGGCTAGCTAGTCATAAAGTTAGTATAAAGTGAAAAGTTTTGCAGTTGTTATCTGATAAAGCCAATCAGGTACATATACAGTATGTAGCAGGCTTAGCCTTAAGAAGTTAGCAGAGTGCATTTCAAGTTCAAGTTTTTAAATTAGCATAAGTATTTTAATTAAGTATTTAATTTTATATAAAAATCTTGAAGTGTTTATCATCCAATTAACAAAAGCAATGTAACCTGCACATTACACATTGCAAGTGGTTTAAAGCGCTCTTATACCATATCTCAGCAATATGACTGCATTGTTGTCTTTGAGACCCTTGCTATTTAATGGGACATGAAACACAATTTTCTTTCATGACTCATACAGGGCCTGTGATTTTAAACAACTTTCAAATTTAATAGCGAAATGGTGAGGATATCTGAAATCAAAAGTTCATGAACCACTGTATTGGGTTAAGTATGGAGCTAAATCCTGAGCTCTTACACATGCAACAAGCAGCTGGTGATAGAGCTAGTAGGTATGCGGTTTGCAGCGGTTAGTAATGTTATCATCCGTGTGTTGCTTTCTAGATATGTGCAATTCGTTTTGGATCAATTCGGAAAATTCGAAGATTTGGATCGAACCAAATTTCCGAATTAAAATACTGCCGAATTTACCGAATAAATCCGAATTAGTTCGGATATATTCGGTAAATTCGGATGGCCATGGATTACACTAGTATTGTACAGTATATTAGGTTATATCACTCTGCTATGGGTTACACCTAATATACAGTACATAATACTAGTCTAATCCCACCTAACACTTACTGAAATTCAGAATTTCCGAACCGAACTGAATCCAGCCGAATTTCTTCGAATCCGAATGAATCCAAAACGAATCCGAACCGAATCGATTCAAAATTTTCCGAATTCAAATCGATCCAAACCGAAATTCGAAAAATTCTGAATCGATCCGAACCGAATTTTTTCGCCATGCACATATCTATTGCTTTCTGTTCACATATAATCACACACAAATGTCTATTTCCAGCTACACCTATTGGCAGTACGTTTATGTAAAATCAAAGCATGAAAGGGCTGTAGTAAGGATTGTCAAACGTTCACTATATCCTGTACTAGCCCAAATGTACACATAGAAACCAAACAGGCTAGAATTCCTGCTCATATGTTAGAGTACTATGCATTTTACCGTAACTGCCGTGTAGCTATAGATGTACGTCGTCTGCGTGTCTTCGCATCTGAGTATAGTCGTGACCACCTTCCAGGATTCCTCCTCTTGGGTTCCCCCTCACACGACAGCCTCCTCTCGTTTGCAGACAAGCTGGTATCACAGCGTTCTCACGAAAACGTCTCCCTCTGCAGCTCTATCAGTCACGCTGCGCAACTCAGATGCTCCGCCCTCCAGCTTCTTAGGCAAAAAGTATCCCTTGTCAGTCCTAACGAGGAAGTAGGGAAACAAGGGCAAAGAATGGAGTCCCTGTACTCCACGGTAAACAACAACAAAAAAAGGAATTTCCCACAAGCTCCTCAGTACTGATACAAAAATGCTGAGATGAATAATGTAAAAAAATAAGCTTTATTACGTATCCATAAAACAAAGGCAAGTTATCCTTTAGAGTTACAAAAATGGTGAACAAGGTGTTTGACCGGTTTCAGTCTCTGGGACCGTAGTCATAAATATAAAATCACATTACAAGTGCAAAATATTTAAATTAGCTTTTCGTCTCCTATTAGAGAATCCAGAACATCCCACAAATTAACTCTTTATTCTCTGATACATGTAAAGGGCACAGGTAAGAGGATTATCATTGAAAAGTAGATACTAATGTTATCATAAATTTCACAATATATAAATGGCTTAAATAGCCTAAACAATTTGAACACTTTGAACGTTTTAAACATATGGCTGATAATGATATTAGACAAATCCTTAAGAAATAATACTGATTAAATTAAAGCTCATGGAAACTATGTACCATGTGAATATGTATAGAAACAAGCCTATCCACATAATACATGTCTAAGTGGACTAACTGGCATGTGCTAAATATTTGGTTGCAAATTAATTTATGACTATTGAATCTATATCACTAGCTACCAATAGAAACATAAACTAGCAAATTGACCCCTTATGTTCCAGATACCGTATCGGACACGTAGAGGTCAAATATAAACATAGTGTATGCCAACATATAAAAAAGATACAAAGATAACCAATTGGATCAAACTAATTAATTAAAGTAGCGAATGTTAGGAATGAATATATACAGTATATATATACACTGCTATAGTTGATAAATAGCATTATGTTATATATTTATCATGTCACATCCTGCATATCATATTAAAATAGTCAATTGGAAATATCACACTATCTATATGTCATGTCACATCCTAAATGTCAGTTAATACAGTAATATATAGGGATGCTTGAAAAACCAACTTGTAATCTAACGATTCCAATAGTTGATTATATCGAATTCAGAGTTAAACCCCACAGGTAGCAGGCTACCCAATTTGTGAATCCAGTATATTTCTTGTCTTGAAAGTATCTGGAGTTTTTCACCCCCCTTGGGGGTTTCTGGACCTGTTCGATAGCCTGCCACCTGAAGGTATCTACGTTTCCATTATGGATCTCCAAAAAGTGTCTAGACAAAGCTGAGAATGCTCTTTCACCACTAATATGGGACAGGTGTTCTTTTATTCTTGTACCCACCTCTCTGGTGGTCCTGCCTACATACTGTCTGGTACATCGAGTGCACTCGACTAAGTAGACCACAAATTTACTCTTACACTTAACACATCCTCTCGTCTCAAATATCTCCCCAGTAGTTGCTGAGATAAAAGCATTTGAGACATTGATGTGTTTGCAAGACTTATAGGTACGTTTACCACACCTGAAAGTCCCCTTAAAGTGTAACCAGGAGCTCTCCGCCTTCGTGCTTTTTAACAGGCTCTGGGAAAGAACATTACCCAGGGTCATGTTGCGTTTATAGACAAATTGACACCCCTCATTAATGAAGGTTTGTAGTTGCTTGTCCCCTCTTAGAATAGGTAGGTTCTTCCGGATAGTATTACAAACTTGAAAGTACTGGTTTGAGTAAGCTGTCACAAATAGTGGCTTCTGTTTAGCTCTATTTGGTTTATCCAGATTACCTCCCTTTTGTGGAGCAAACATCTGGTTTCTGTGAATCATCTGTACTTCCCTGTATGCTCTATCCACCACTTTCATAGGATAATTACTGGCTAACAGTCTCTTTTTGAGTATTTCACTCTCTCTCCTGAAATCCTTCTCAAGAGTACAGTTACGTTTAACTCGCAAGAACTGTCCTTTCGCTATCCCTTTGAAAACATGCCCTGGGTTGTTACTATGGGCATGTAGGATAGAATTACCCGATATCGGTTTTCTGAAGAGAGAGGAAACAATACTCTTACTCAGATAATTTGAAGTCAGTGTAACATCCAAATAGTGAGTAGTAGTCCGATGCCACTCATATGTGAATTCAAGACATACTGAGTTAGAATTCAGATAAGCCACACATTCTTGTGCCTCTAAAGGACCAGCAGACCAAATAATCAAGATATCATCGATAAATATCATATACTTGATTACACATGAGGAATGTGCATTCCTATCTCCAAAGACCTCCCCACCACCCCATGAAGAGGTTGGTGTAATGGGGCAAATTTAGCCCCCATTGCGGTTCCACGCCTCTGGAGATAATACACATCTGAAAATTTGAAAAAATTGTGCTTCAAAAGGAACTCAATGACCCTTAATATATAGTCTTGATGGTCATCCATCAGGCTTGTATACATATGTAAGTAAAACCTAATAGCCTCTAAGCCGAATTCATGGGGTATTGAGGAATACAGGGAGACTACATCTATAGTCATCCAACTGTATTCCCCCTCCCACACCACTCCCTTCAGCTTGGAGAGAGTATGTGTGGTATCCCTCAGATAACTCAGTAGTCTCTGTACTAGAGGCTGTAAAAATTGATCAACCCATCTAGAAAGAGGTTCCATCAGGGAACCTATGCTCGCCACTATCAGACGACCCTTAACCTCTGAGAGACTCTTGTGGACCTTTGGAAGATGGTGGAAAATGGGCATCACTGGGTTTTCAACCAAAAGACAGCCATAAGTTTTCCTATCAATGATGCCCATTTCCAAACCATCATCCAAAGTAGGATCTCTACTAAGAGGTACATAAGCTTCTGGGTCGCTAATTGCCTAAGGGCTTCACCTATGTACATACTCTTGTCCATTACCACTACACTGCCCCCTTATCCGATTGTCATATGACTATACTCTCATTATTTTGGAGCTTGGTCATGGCTTCCCTTTCTCTCCCAGTCAGATTAGAGGGACCCTTGTATTCCGGTTTAGAAAGAGTTGTCAGATCTTCTACCACCCTTTTGTGAAAAACTTCTAAACTTTTCCCTCTAACATGAATGGGATTGAAATTCGATCTAGATTTCATTTTAACCAAATCTCTCTCACAGGCACTGGTAACCTCATTGCCGCGAGAGAGATCTTCTAAAACGTTAAGTGCACAAATATCTGGAAACGTCAGATTGTCGTAATTAGTCAGTGGCCCTTGTTGCGGTGGTTCTATCCTCTCGCTTGTATCTGTGTTTGGAAAATATTTCCTCAGGGTGAGGTCCCTCGCGAGTCTGTTCATGTCCAAAATGGTCTGGAACAGATCAATATCTCGTGAAGGAACAAACCCAGTGTTCAAATTGTTTAGGCTATTTAAGTAATTTATATATTGTGAAATTTATGATAACATTAGTATCTACTTTTCAATGATAATCCTCTTACCTGTGCCCTTTACATGTATCAGTGAATAAAGAGTTAATTTGTGGGATGTTCTGGATTCTCCAATAGGACCAGCTCATTTAAATATTTTGCACTTGTAATGTGATTTTATGTTTATGACTATGGTCCCAGAGACCGAAACCGGTCAAACACCTTGTTCACCATTTTTTAACTCTAAAGGATAACTTGCCTTTGTTTTATGGATACGTAATAAATCTTATTTTTTTACATTATTCATCTCAGCATTTTTGTATCAGTACTGAGGAGCTCGTGGGAAATTCCTTTTTGTTTTTTTGTTGTAACTTTCAAATTTACTTCTATTATGTAATTTGTTTAATTCGCTTGGCATCTATACTTGAAAAGCATACCTATGTAGGCTCAGTAGCAGCAATGCATTACTGGGGGCTAGCAGCTGATTGTTGGCTGCACACAAATGCCTCCCTTGATTGGTTCACCAAAAGTGATCATCTATCTCTCAGTAATGCTGGACTTACTGAAGTAGACACACGTAGCCAAAGTTATTTCAAAGTTATTTCATAGCAAAATCTCTATTGTTTTACAGCTAATTTTCCTCCCAGTTGAGACCTATTATGAAAATATATTGGCTTGGGAAGTCTGCAATGTGTGGTTTTAATTCCCATAAACTGCATACTGGCAGACTCTCTGTCTGTAGCTAAGATGGTGGTGACCAGTGGGGGGTGAGGGAGGGAAGAGAGCTGTTTGGGAGGCATCAATTGGGAGGGTAATCTGTACACTACAGCTAAAATTAACCTTACCTTGATTAGCCCCTTCACTGCCGGGAAATGTGGTGCACAGCTGCAATTAGCGGCCTTCAAATAGTCAAAAACATTGGCAAATCCATAAATATCTGCTGTTTCTAAACAAAGGGGATCCAATAATTTGTGTTATGACTGCACAGGCAGTATGTAAATAATTTCAGTGAGAAGCCCAAAGTTTGTGAAAAAGTTCATGATTTTTCTAATATGATCACATTTGACGGTGGCATCAAATATACTAAAATGGGCCTAGATCAATACCTTGGGTTGTAAACTAAACAATATATATATATATAGTTTTGATAGGTAAATCAAAAAAACAAGGCTCTATTTCTGTTTAAATGCTAAAAATTCTCTATCATATCACCTCTTTCCCTTTTCCCTCTAAGCTATATATATTTAGGTTATCAAGCCTTTGTAACTTTTATTTTTTAGACTTTGCATCATTTCATTAGCTTTTAACAGTTTCCAGTTAATTCATATTGTTCTGGAGAAATGACCTTTAGAACTGGCCACAATACTCAAGGTGAGGTCTAACTAGTGATCTGTAAAGTGGCATAACAATCTTACTATTTCTACTGCAAATTCCTCTCCCAATACAACCAAGCATTCTGTCGGCCTTTCTTGATGTAATACTGCATTGTTTACCAAATAATCTGAAATAATAATTCCCAAGTTATGTCCTTTTTTGTAACAGTCATTTAATATGTTGTTAACTACTGGATTTTTCTTTTCTGAATGCATAATTTTGCGCCTTTGTGATGTTGACCTATAGATTCCAGTCATTTGTCCAACCCTCTAATTTTGTTTTTATATCACTTCTTATTTGATGCCCTATAACGCTGTTACAAAATTGCTCTATTATCTGTAAAATAGACATTACCTTCTCCTATAGCCCTTTGCTGATGTCACTGATATGTTAAATGAAACACAGCTCCACAACTGACCCCTGAGGAATATCACTAGTAACTGTCACCTCCTCTGAGGGACTACATTTTTTAAGACACTTTGTAGTGCATACATGAGCCAGCGTTCTACTCACTCACCAGTGTTTCTACTCACTGGCTAATAAGTCTAGGCCTGTATTATTTTGTTGTGCAAGACTGTGTCAAACACTTATAGAAAGGACATTTTTACTATGCATAATTAAATATTTTTTGTTACAATTTCAAAGTTTACTGTCCATTTAATATCAGTTTGTGCTGTGTACAATCAACAGTTTCATATCATTTTGAGTAACTGTATAATTAATATTTTTAAACATCCAAACACATTATAGTAATTGATAATAACCATTTGATGTCCCTATTTAATTTAGTTTCATAATGTTAAAGTGTGAACCAAGCTCTACTTTTAAAAATAAATTTTTATTAAAGTGTACACAGGGGGTTCTATTTAACAAGCTCCGTATAGAGCTTGATGGCCCCTGTTTCTGGCGAGTCTTCAGACTCGCCAGAAACAGCAGTTATGAAGCAGCAGTCACAAAGACCGCTGCTCCATTACCTGTCCGCCTGCTCTGAGCAGGTGGACACACATCGCCACAATACAACCCGATCGAGTACGATCGGGTTGATTGACACCCCCTGCTGGCGGACCATTGGCCGCGAGTCTGCAGGGGGCGGCGTTGCACCAGCAGCTCTTGTGAGCTGCTGGTACAATGCTGAATATGACAAGCGTATTGCTCGCCGTATTCAGCGAGGTCTGGCGGACCTGATCCGCAGTGTCGGATCAGGTCCGCCAGACCTTGATAAATATGCCCCAATATGTACAAAAAGTCAAGATATGCTCTTTGAAACAGGATAAAATGGATTTACAATGGCTCAAAGCTGTAAAATTTGAACATGAAGCAGTTGGTCCCCTCATGTAAGTCTATCTTCTTGGTCTGAACCACTATATACAGGCATAGCTCCCTACCAATCCGGATATTGGGGGATCAAGCCAGGTTGACAGGTTTACCCACTGTCGTTCCCGCAGCTTCCACCATCAAGGCAAATGTCTTGGTTTCCACAGACTGTCCCACCCATGACAGGACCAACTCTGCTTATCCCCAGCCATGACATTTCCATCCCCATCCATTGCATACACCAATAACCAAACCCCCTATTACAGCTCAGTCCACAAAACAACAGTGGACTCCCAACCCACAAGTTGCCCATTTACCTAGATAAATCTATTGTTAATGTTCAGGGGTTGAGCAGGAATACCCTGGCTGATAACAATAAAATATCTGATATGACTTTATGCAGGCTAGACTCAAGACAGTATGCTGCCTGGGTCCAAGAATGAAATGATGCTCCCAACACTATGCCCAACACAAGCTAAACCCAACCATAGTATCACACAAGAATATGCTGATACACAACTGAGGGACCTTATACAAAATTACAAGAATATGCTGTCCCTATATGTCACCCCGTACAAATGTTGCCTGGGTCCCATGGTCCCACCTGGTCCAGTTATAAAGATGGCCCTGATTGTATGGCAAACGTTAATTGTTCTAACATTTAACAATAGAGCAGTGATTCTATAACATGATGGTTGGCAAGATCCTGTCACCTTCAATTAATAGGTTTTATATTGAAATATCAATTAACTGTGGATGTCCTTTAAAATGTCACTTTACATTGTTGAATTAATTTAATGTTTAAAATCCATTACTGCTGTGTAACATACTGCTTCACCAAATGACCGTTCTATAGCACTCTGTAGATTAATTGTGTGTCCAATTAATTTAGTCAAATTCTCCATGGAATATGCATATTCAAAAGCAGTTATGCTCAGTATTCTTTCCTCAACAGACCAAAAAGTTACTTATTATATAAAAAAAATTGCTTTAGTTGCCTTTCAGTGACCTGCATATGTAAATATTCATATTCTGCATTGATATTTTATCTTCAGAGATAAAATATCTTTGCTAATTGGCAGTCGTGTTTTATTTTGTTTGTTTATCTCCTAAGAGTGCATTATCAGTACTGCAAATAATATTTGTATAAACATATAGCCAATGCTGCAGTTTTTGAACACCACTATTCTGCTCCAGATGAGCATAAAGCTAGTAAGTAGAGCATACACATGCATTGCCTGCTGCTCATTGGCTCAACAGCTGTATTCTCATCTATAGTGGCACAACTCTATGAGGTATATTTATCATGGTGCGTATGCAGCTGTTTACTCATGAGCCTTCAGTAAGACCGCTGCTCCTTAACTCGTCCGCCACCTCTGAGGTGGCGGACTGCAATTATCCCGATCAGATACAATCGCGAAGATTGACACCGCCTGCTAGCGGCCAATTGGCCGTGAATGTGCAGGGGGCAGCATTGCACAAGCATTTTACTAGAAATGTTTGTGCAATGGTAAATGCCAACAGCTGTTTCCACGTGAGCCTTCAGGCTCGCCGGAAACAGCAGTTATGAAGCAGTGGTCTAAAGACCACTGCTCCATAACTTGTCTGCCCACTCTGAGGCTGCGGACATCAATCCGCCTGATCCTATACGATCGGGCTAATTGACACCCCCTGCTAGCGGACGATTTCATTTACATGGGTTACACATAAAACAAGAAAATAATTTATTTGCAAATACAATGTTCTATAAACTATAAGCAAAGATTCACACAGAATATGCCAATTGCTAAATTAATCAATTTGACATTTTTAGCATTGTTAACCTAAAAGCCAAAGCTCATTTTCAGAATGTTAAACTGCATTGAAAATCTAAATAATTAATGCTGAAGGTAATCCCACAAGTTTTAAATCTACTCTTTGTGATTCAACTGAAAAACATGGCAAAAATACATCACAAAGAAGTTCAAAAGGTGGAGGTGCATTAGTTAAATACTAGTGGGGAACACAGTTTGGATTTCTTGATTACTCTCTTATCAAAGCTTTGAGGAATCTAATAATCAAAGATTTTTTTTTTACCTACTGGATACCAGTTATATAGCCTATAGCAATACAAAAAGTTAATTCCTCTTCATATTCCATTAATGAGCAAAATAATCTGTCTGGTAATGTGTGGTAAAAAGGTTTAGAATATGAAAGTTTAAATATTTTTTTTATTTAAAGTTATGAAGCTGTAAATGTGTAAATAAAAGAGTACAACTAAAGGGATTTATTAGAATTAATATTTTAACAAAATTTCTGCCTGTTACAATGCGTTTAACTCCAGATGCCGATATGGTTGATTGCTTCTTAATTGGAATTCACATGGATGCATTTCCGTTTTGAATCGTGCACTGAGAAGCTGCTGTATTTCAGATGCTGGTGCAATGACAATATCTAGCTATGCTTCACATTCACGTGCAGAGGAAAATGTTAACACTAAAACTGGGAAAAAATTTATTAGAAGAATTTTGCCAGTGCATGTATATTGCAAATATGTTTCCATTCAAAGATGTAATTCATCTATGTGCAGTTCAGTTCTGGCCAGAATGTCCCTTTAAATATGTGAAGGCAAAGCCTACATTACAATAGGGCTCGCAAAAAATTGTAATTTAAAAAAATGTATTAAATTATTAAATGAAGAATTGAAATTAAAATAGGCAATAAAAATTGTATTGTTTAATCATATTAAAAATCTTCAAATTGTTCTGCAAAAATCAGATATTATGGAAAAATTTAAATTTGTATTGAAATTGCACAGGACAAACTATCGCCTAGATTTAGAGTTCTGCGGTAGCCGTCAAAACCAGCGTTAAGGGCTCCTAACGCTGGTTTTTACCGCCCGCTGGTATTTAGAGTCAGTCATGAAAGGGTCTAACGCTCACTTTCCAGCCGCGCCTTTTCCATACCGCAGATCCCCTTACGCCAATTGCGTATCTTTTCAATGGTATCTTCATAATGCCGGTATTTAGAGTCTTGACTGAAGTGAGCATTAGACCCTCTAACGACAAGACTCCAGCCGCAGAAAAAAGTCAGGAGTTAAGAGCTTTATGGGCTAACGCCGGTTTATAAAGCTCTTAACTACTGTGCTCTAAAGTACACTAACACCCATAAACTACTTATGTACCCCTAAACCGAGGTCCCCCCACATCGCCGCCACTATAATAACATTTTTTAACCCCTAATCTGCCGACCGCACACTGCCGCCACCTACATTATCCCTATGTACCCCTAATCTGCTGCCCCTAACATCGCCGACACCTACATAATATTTATTAACCCCTAATCTGCCCCCCCCCAATGTCGCCGCTACCTTACCTACACTTATTAACCCCTAATCTCCCGACCGGACCTCGCCGCCACTATAATAAATGTATTAACCCCTAAACCGCTGCACTCCCGCCTCGCAAACCCTAGAATAAATTTTATTAACCCCTAATCTGCCCTCCCTAACATCGCCGCCACCTAACTTCAAGTATTAACCCCTAATCTGCCGACCGGACCTCACCACTACTCTAATAAATGTATTAACCCCTAAAGCTAAGTCTAACCCTAACACCCCCCTAACTTAAATATAATTTAAATCTAACGAAATAAATTATTTCTTCTTAAATAAATTAATCCTATTTAAAGCTAAATACTTACCTGTAAAATAAACCCTAATATAGCTACAATATAACAAATAATTATATTGTAGCTCTTTTAGGATTTATATTTATTTTACAGGCAACTTTGTATTTATTTTAACTAGGTACAATAGCTATTAAATAGTCATTAACTATTTAATAGCTACCTAGTTAAAATAATTACAAAATTACCTGTAAAATAAATCCTAACCTAAGTTACAATTAAAGCTAACACTACACTATCAATAAATTAATTAAATAAACTACCTACAATTACCTACAATTAAATCAACTAAACTAAATTACAAAAAAAAACAAACACTAAATTACAAAAACAAACAAACACTAAATTACAAAAAATAAAAAAGTTTACAAGAATTTTAAACTAATTACACCTACTCTAAGCCCCCTAAAAAAATAAAGCCCCCAAAATAAAAAAATACCCTACCCTAATCTAAAATAAAAAGTTAACAGCTCTATTACCTTACCAGCCCTTAAAAGGGCCTTTTGCGGGCATGCCCCAAAGAAATCAGCTCTTTTGCCTGAAGAAAAAAAAAACAATACAATACCCCCCCCCAACATTACAACCCACCACCCACATACCCCTAATCTAACCCAAACCCCCCTTAAAAAACCTAACACTAAGCCCCTGAAGATCTCCCTACCTTGTATTCACCCAGCCGGGTATCACCGATCCGTCCAGAAGAGGGTCTGAAGTCTTCATCCTATCCGGCAAGAAGAGGTCCAGAAGAGGGTCCGAAGTCTTCATCCAATCCGGCAAGAAGAGGTCCTCCAGAGGATCCAAAGTCTTCATCCAGGTGGCATCTTCTATCTTCTTCCATACGCAGCGGAGCGGGTCCATCTTGAAGCAGCCGATGCGGAGCCATCCTTCCTCACCGACGTCCTAAGTCCGAATGAAGGTTCCTTTAAATGACGTCATCTAAGATGGCGTCCCTCGAATTCCGATTGGCTGATTCTATCAGCCAATCGGAATTAAGGTAGGAAAAATCTGATTGGCTGATTGAACTTGAATCTGATTGGCTGATTCAATCGGATTGGCTGATCCAATCAGCCAATCAGATTGAGCTCGCATTCTATTGGCTGATTCAATCAGCCAATCAGATTTTTCCTACCTTAATTCCGATTGGCTGATAGAATCCTATCAGCCAATCGGAATTCGAGGGACGCCATCTTGGATGACGTCATTTAAAGGAACCTTCATTCGTCGTTAGTCCGTCGGTGAGGAAGGATGGCTCCGCGTCGGCTGCTTCAAGATGGACTCGCTCCACTCCAGATTGAAGAAGATAGAAGATGCCGCCTGGATGAAGACTTTGGACCCTCTGGAGGACCTCTTCTTGCCGGATAGGATGAAGACATCGGACCCTCTTCTGGACCTCTTCTTGACGGATAGGATGAAGACTTCGGACCCTCTTCTGGACGGATCGGTGATACCCGGCTGGGTGAATACAAGGTAGGGAGATTTTCAGGGGCTTAGTGTTAGGTTTTTTAAGGGGGGTTTGGGTTAGATTAGGGGTATGTGGGTGGTGGGTTGTAATGTTGGGGGGGTATTGTATTGGGGTTTTTTTCAGGCA
The DNA here is from genome assembly GCF_027579735.1 of Bombina bombina. Lineage (NCBI taxonomy): Eukaryota > Metazoa > Chordata > Amphibia > Anura > Bombinatoridae > Bombina > Bombina bombina. The sequence goes on from NC_069501.1 coordinate 376,266,542, forward strand.
AAAGAGCTGATTTCTTTGGGGCATGCCCCGCAAAAGGCCCTTTTAAGGGCTGGTAAGGTAATAGAGCTGTTAACTTTTTATTTTAGATTAGGGTAGGGCATTTTTTTATTTTGGGAGGCTTTGTTATTTTTTTAGGGGGCTTAGAGTAGGTGTAATTAGTTTAAAATTCTTGTAATCTTTTTTTATTTTTTTGTAATTTAGTGTTTTGTTTTTTTTTGTAATTTAGTGTTTGTTTGTTTTTGTAATTTTGTTTAGTTGATTTAAATGTAGGTAATTGTAGGTAGTTTATTTAATTAATTTATTGATAGTGTAGTGTTAGGTTTAATTGTAACTTAGGTTAGGATTTATTTTACAGGTAATTTTGTAATTATTTTAACTAGGTAGCTATTACATAGTTAATGACTATTTAATAGCTATTGTACCTAGTTAAAATAAATACAAAGTTGCCTGTAAAATAAATATAAATCCTAAAATAGCTACAATATAATTATTCGTTATATTGTAGCTATATTAGGGTTTATTTTACAGGTAAGTATTTAGCTTTAAATAGGATTAATTTATTTAATAAGAATTAATTTATTTTAGTTAATTTAGTTTAGTTAGATTAAAATTATATTTAAGTTAGGGGGGTGTTAGGGTTAGACTTAGATTTAGGGGTTAATACATTTATTATAGTAGCGGTGAGGTCCGGTCGGAAGATTAGGGGTTAATAAGTGTAGGTAAGGTAGCAGCGACATTGGGGGGGCAGATTAGGGGTTAATAAATATTATGTAGGTGTCGGCGACGTTGGGGGCAGCAGATTAGGGGTTCATAGGGATAATGTAGGTTGCCGCGGTGTCCAGAGCGGCAGTTTAGGGGTTAATAATAATATGCAGGGGTCAGCAATAGCAGGGGCGGCAGATTAGGGGTTAATAAGTGTAAGGTTAGGGGTGTTTAGACTCGGGGTTCATGTTAGGGTGTTAGGTGCAGACTTAGAAACTGTTTCCCCATAGGAAACAATGGGGCTGCGTTAGGAGCTGAACGCTGCTTTTTTGCAGGTGTTAGGTTTTTTTCAGCTCAAACTGCCCCATTGTTTCCTATGGGGGAATCGTGCACGAGCACGTTTTTAAAGATGGCCACTACCGTAAGCAACGCTGGTATTGTGAGTTGAAGTGACGGTAAATTATGCTCTACGCTCCCTTTTTGGAGGCTAAGGCAGCCCTTCAGAGAACTCTAAATACCAGCGTTATTTAAAAGGTGTGGGGAAAAAAAACACGCGTAGCTAACGCACCCCTTTGGCCGCAAAACTCTAAATCTAGCCGTATGTAAGGAGCAAAGTAGAAATTGTAATAAAAGTATACTGCATATGCAAAATAATGCTATGAAGCTGATATTTATAATACTAAATTCAAAGTGCGTCGTATTATAAAATTTGTTACCCAGCTGCTAGTGGTCTAAGCAGGGCGTTCCATGGGAGTAGCTGAAATCTTTTCTCCAGGTTTGGTGTGTTCTTTAAACATTACCTCCTGCAGATCTCACTGCCTTTCTTAACAAACAAAAAGACTTAAAGATTTTGTCAAAATACTCAAAACACTTGTTACCCTCATAGAAAAACACACGTATACAAAACAAAAGAGGTGATTGTAAAATACTATGGGGTAGATTTATGTAGGGTCGAGCGGACATGATTCGCTGTATTCTGCTCGACCTCGCTAAATGTATTTCTAGTGAAATGCTTGTGCAATGCTGTCCCCTGCTCACCGGCAGCCAATGTCAATGGGGGTGTCAATTGTCCCGATCGCATCGTATCGGGATGATTTCAGTCCGCCACCTAAGAAGACCGCTGCTTCTTAACTTCCATTTCTGGAGGACCAGAAACGATCGGGGTCGAAAGCAGCATCTGCTGCTTGTTAAATCGACCCCTATATGCTGCAAACAGAGTAATCTGGTTTGTATTGGCTGCAGTATTTAATTTTTAAAGTGCGCCCCTGCTCCCTGTTAACGTCAATGTTAAAGCCCTTTGCCTGCCTTTTTTTTTTTAACACCTGAGATCTCGTATCTTTGAGCCTTTATAACTTTTGTGTGCAATATTTTTTGTGAATAATTTTTATTAGATGGTGTTATTATGAGTGTAACTGTACTTTATGTATTTTTTATGTGTTTTGTGCCACTTTTATATTTCGCGAAACAGTTAACCAGATCTTTGAAGTCGACATAATAATTTTAGCGAAAATCACGATTTTAATTTGTACACAGTTTAAGCGGTGCAACCTCTACAGTAGGTATACAAAGTTTCATCCCTGGATGTAGATAAGAAATTGGGTCTTCGATTTTTTTCAAGAGAGCCAATGAGATGCCTTTTTACATTTTTTAGAATCCTCCCAGTTTTATTTATAGTCTCTTTAGAATCCTACCATTCTGGCGTTCCTGACAAGAATAATATGGTTCCCATTTTTTCTGCTGAGTTCTGAGTTTTATTATTTCTTCATTTTCAACAGAAAAAATATAGCTCAGTTTGCATAAACGTAGTTCAATTACTAATTACAGAGAATTTATAGCACATTCTTATTAAGACTGAAATGCAATACATATATAATAGAAAACTAAGACAAATGGATTAGTCATTTATTTTGTGCAGTGGATAGAGCCTGGTTGCCATGCTACAATTATATTTATATTATTCATGCCTGATCTCCCAGGGTTGTTCTAACTGCTTTTTTAATTAAATCCATACGTCTTTTATAATGATTTTAAGGATAGTAAATGCATTCAGTCTTAAAGGTCACTGTGCATTACAGGGCTTTCCTCTCCATCAGCGTGGGACACACCATGTATTACAGTACGTACCTGTCCATCAGCGTGGGACACACCATGTATTACAGTACTTTACTGTCCATCATCGTGGGACACACCATGTATTACAGTACTTTCCTGTCCATCAGCATGGGACACACCATGTATTACAGTACTTTCCTGTCAATCAGTGTGGTACACACTATATATTACAGTACTTTCCTGTCCATCAGTATGAGACACACCATGTATTACAGTGCTTTCCTGTCCATCCGCATGACACACAATGTATTACAGGGCTTTCCTGTCCATCAGCGTGAGACGCACCATGTATTACAGGGCTTTCCTGTCTATCAGCGTGAGACACACCATGTATTACAGGGCTTTCCTGTCCATCAGCGTGAGACACACCATGTATTACAGGGCTTTCCTATCCATCAGCGTGAGACACACCATGTATTACAGGGCTTTCCTGTCCATCAGCATGGTACACACACTGTATTACAGTACTTTTCTGTCCATCAGTGTGGGACACACCATGTATTACAGGGCTTTCCTGTCCATCAGCGTGAGACACACCATGTATTACAGGGCTTTCCTGTCCATCAGCGTGGGACACACCATGTATTACAGTACTTTCCTTTCCATCAGCGTGGGACACACCATGTATTACAGTACTTTCCTGTCCATCAGCGGGGGACACACCATATATTACAGGGCTTTCCTGTCCATCAGCGTGAGAGACAACATGTATTACAGGGCTTTCCTGCCCATCAGCGTGGGACACACCATGTATTACAGTACTTTCCTGCCCATCAGCGTGGGACACACCATGTATTACAGTACTTTCCTGTCCATCAGCATGGGACACACCATGTATTACAGTACTTTCCTGTCCATCAGCGTGGGACACACCATGTACTACAGTACTTTCCTGTCCAACAGTGTAGGACACACCATATATAACAGTACTTTCCTGTCCATAAGTGTGAGACACCATGTATTGGAGTGCTTTCCTGTCCATCAGCGTGGGACACACCATGTATTACAGTACTTTCCTGTCTATCAGAGTGGGACACACCATGTATTACAGGGCTTTCCTGTTCATCAGTGTGGGACACACCATGTATTACAGTACTTTCCTGTCTATCAGTGTGGGACACAC